>NC_022013.1:993126-999874 GCF_000317375.1 Microtus ochrogaster | reverse complement strand
GAGGAGGGGGGGAGACACACACACACAACACACAGAGAGAGAGAGAGAGAGAGAGAGAGAGAGAGAGAGAGAGAGAGAGAGAGAGAACTGCTCTTTTAAAGGACCCAGGACCAGTTCCTAACACCAAAATAGGGCATCTCACAACTGCCTGTAAATCAGACTCCAGGGAATCTGATGCCCTCTTCTGTTCTCAGTGAGCACCTGAACTCACACACAGATGCGTACACACACACACACACACACACACACACACACACACACACACACACTTAAAAATAAATCTTTCAAACAAAACTTTTTTTAAAAAAATGAAGAAAACCTGTGCTCGGCAAGTAAACCTCAGCTCCTGCTCTCAGCCTCTCTCTGACCGTGCATAGTATTAAAACCTCTGCTCGAAACCTCTCAAACCTTGGCTCAAAACATTGCCCAAAGGCTGGTCCAAAAATAACTGAAACCAGAACAAGAATAAATTCCTTTCTCCTTAAAGACACAGGGAGGCCACTGCCCTCGCAATGCGACAATTACTTTCTTTAGCCAGAAAGCAGAAACCAAGGGTGGCCCCGGCCTGTCAGGAGACATTTTGGGGAAAGTTTCTGTATAAACAGATAGAAGGGTTGGATTCTGAGTATCTGAATCCTCTCTGGGAGGTTGTTCCAAAGACACCGTTAGCTACAGAGGTTGCCCAGCCACTAGATGGCAGTCCTCAATTGACAATTGGTAGCTTGGGTCGCAGGCCCCTAGGCCCTCTTCCTCCCAGGACGACACCCACAAGGACAATAAAAGGATGATGAATTTGATGGGCTAAAATAGGATAGCTTTTTCTCCCGGGAAACTTGGCATTAAAGAAATTCATTTAGCAAATGCAGCCTCTAGAACAATGAGCCAAACCAGGGCTGCGTACATTCCATTCGGTCTCTGAAGACAGGACCAAAGTTCCCACACTTACAAGAAACACGGAGCCAGCTGGTCATATGGGAAACAATGAGGCAGAATAGTAAATCTGTGGACCCCCAAAACATCTCAGATAAGACATATGGCTCTTATAATGCAACTGATAGTGACCTAAATTTAGATACACACTAAAGGATGTATTAAAATTTTACATCCTAAGCCATGCATGGGGACACAGTCTTTTTTGTAATCCCAGGACTCAAGAGGCTAAGGCAGGGGGATTGTGAATTTGATGACAGCATGGGCTATGGACTGAGACTCTGTCAAGGAAAGAGGGGTGGGAAGGAGAAAAGAGGAGAAACTAAACCCTAAACAAAGTGGAAAATTGTCCCAAAATACATTTTCTGATGGATGGCCCGCCAAAACATGTAGGTCTAGGGTAAGCACTGTTTCCATGTCAAAGTGCAGGGTCATGAGCTGTGAGACTAGGAGCTATAAGCATGCATAAAACAAGAAAACTGTCAGCACGTCCAGAGTGGGTGGTGATCACGGTTGAGCCCGGCCATCCATTAAATGCAATTGTCCTCTCTCTGCCCCAACGGCCACCTCAGTCACCTCTTGCAGAAGCTGCATGTGGATGCACATGGATGAAGACTTGGGCTTCCCCTCCCAAGGCTTTAGAAAGTTAGTCATAGTTCCTCTGGTTCTGATAGAAATGTGACTTGTGCAGGAGTTGTCTGGACAATGGCTTCCATTTTCACTGGCCCTGTCTACAGAACCCCTGAATGTTGTAAGGGCCTTTCTTTGGTCTCCTGTTGATGATGTCAGTTGATTCCAGGCTCCACTAATCTTTGGAGTCACCCAAGGGCTTTTTCCAAAACCCAAACTACCCCAACCTGTCATGGCAAATCTTGTGGAGAGGATGGTGGAGCTGAAAAGCTGTGCTGGTTTCTAACACATGTACACCTAAGGCTGTGGACATAATTCTTAGGCTTTACTGTTGATGGAAAAATGACAAGAAAAGGGTTTTATACAAAGGCTATTTGTGTGTGCTCATATACATATGTATGCTATATATACATGTGTGTGTGTGCAGGTGCAAAGCACATGTGTGCACATCTATATGGAGGCCGAAGGACAACCTCTGCTGTCATCCCTCAGTTACCATCCAACTTATGTATTTGAGGGTCTCTTGTGGAACATGCTAAATATGGGGGACCAGCTGGTTAGGGAACCTTAGAATTTTCTTGTCCCTACTTCCTTAAGACTGAGCTAACAAGCATATATCACTATGCCTGAGTTTTTTACATGGGTTCTCAGGACTGAACTCAGCTTTGTGTGCTTGTAAGGGAAGCACATTACCTTTCAAATTCAATTTAATGTACAAATATATATATATATATATATAAAACATATTATATGTGTGTGATATATTCTGTATATATTCAATTATATATATACATATATGTGTGTGTATATATATATTATATATGCCATAAAAGTTAGGCCTATACAAAGTGTAGTGTAGTGTAAAATAGTTAACACCCTGACTAGGCTGTGTAGTATAGAATAGTTTACGCACTGACTAGGCTGTGTAGTGTGAAATAGTTGTTTACACACTGACTAGTCTTTCACATGAGTTAGAAATGGATAATTCAAGCATCATTCCTCAGATCCTGGATTACTTTCTCCTCATCCCTAATGTCCTGTGTTACCTGGAATGAGAGACTGCTGTATTTTCCCAGGATCTGTTTGAGAGAGAGAGAGAGAGAGAGAGAGAGAGAGAGAGAGAGAGAGAGAGAGAGAGAGAGAGAGACTCACCCAGAATCTGAGAGACTCACACAGGAAAATTCAACATCGGTCCCTCCTGTTGGGCTATGGGATTTTCTTTCTCTGGTTGACTGGCACGTACATGATATTTGGGGGCGTGCGAATCCACCAGACTCTTCTCTGTTTCTCCTGCCAGCTAGACCCTCTCAGAAGCCTTGTAATCCATCCCAGCACCCTGGCAAAGCCCCACCGAAAGGAAATGAGTAAGGAAACAAAGACATATGAGGAAAGGGTCAAGTTGCCAGAACTCTTTGAACACGAGAATCAAAGGCTCTGGGTGGAGTTAATCGTCCCTGCGAGGCACTGGGGGCCATGAGAGCAGAGCCCAGAGGCAGCTGGTGGGGACAGCCAAGAGCCCGCTACTACACTCACGCCCACTCTGCACATCTGTTCACAGCCGTGGAAGCCTATGGAGCTTTTGTTCTTCGGAGCTAAAGAGAAGCAGACATTTGGTTAGGTGGGACTGAGGAAAAAGTAGAGCTCACTTCTCCTCAATCAGCATGGAGGTTTGATTCTCTGCCCGTAGAGTAAGGCACAGAACCCCAGCGTTAGGTGCTAGAGAGATGGATGGTTCTGTAGCTGAGTGCCTGCTGTACTTCCAGAGGACCGGAGTTCAGTCTCCAGCACCTCTGTCCAGTGGCTCACAACTCCCTATAAATCCAGCTCAGGGAGGCAGGTGGATCTGATGCCCTCCTCTGACCTTTATAAGCGCTCACGAGCAGGCGCGTGCACACACACATTCCTTTAAACAGATCTTTTGGCAGGTTCATCACTGTTGCTCCTCCTTGTTGAGCTCATGTTTGGCCAGTCACATTGCTAAGACTCCTGTCTTAAACTCACGAGGCCTCAGCCCTACACAAAGAACTACAGGCAACTGAGAATTGCTGGGAGCAGAAGAAATAGCCTTCTCTAGGAAGAGCACACCAATTCTCCATTTAATACTAAATGGTCATCCCTGAAAATATACATGCAAGTAACATTATACAGCTGAGCAGGTTATACTTATGAATATACACGAATACATGTATGTTCATATAACAAACCATTTCTTTAAAAAAGAGGCCATGAATTTGAAAGAGAACAGGGAGGGGCATATGGGAGAGTTTGAAGAGAGAAAAGGGAAGGTAGAAATGTGATCACATAATCTCAAAAATGTTTGGAAAAAGATCATTTGGACACCTGATTTTCATGAGAACTTTCACAAAATTAGAGGAGCTCCTGGGTGTGGGTGGCCCAAAGCTGACCTGCCCTAGAGCTCAAAGACAGCCCCTGAGTGGCGTGACACACAGCGTGGATTCTGCACCACTGAGGGAGATGGTAGAATTTTGTGCAGCCTATCATTTCTGGGTCTGATGATGAAGCTGCAGAAGGCCGGTCTGTTCAAAAGGAAAGCAGGGCATGGACAAGAGGAAGAGCAAAGACACAACAAAACTGTAATCCGTGGCCGGGCGGTGGTGGCGCACGCCTTTAATCCCAGCACTTGGGAGGCAGAGGCAGGCGGATCTCTGTGAGTTCGAGACCAGCCTGGTCTACAGAGCTAGTTCCAGGACAGGCTCCAAAGCCGCAGAGAAACCCTGTCTCGAAAAAAAAAAAAAAAAAAAAACAACTGTAATCCGTGTAGATCAGAGCCACACAGCTGCTGAGATTTCCAGTTCCGTGTGTCTCAGAACATCCGACTGGACCAGAAACACACGGATAGTGATAGCAACACAGGCGTTTATTAGTAAGGGGGAAAGGTCCTTCTGAGCACGTAAGTTTGGTGGGAAGGCAGATGACCAAAAGACCCATTCATTGTGAGTTCTAAAACATCATAGCTCATCTAGATATTTCATTTTTAACTACAGTCAATGGATGTGTCCATAGATGTGTGCATGTGCGCATAGGTACTTAAGGAGGTCAGAAGAGGGCGTCTGGTCCCCTGGACTGGAGTTGTGAGCCACCCCATGTGGGAGCTGGGAATCAAACTCAGACCCTCCACAAAGCAGCTAATTCAGTGAAGAATTAACTCAGTTAATTCAGTTCAGGATTAATTACCTGAAATAGCTCTCCAGCCCTTTATAGGTTTTTAACAAAGCACTGAGCTTCCACAGGCTATCCGTCTCTCCAGCTCTTTTTCTTAGAAATCTGTTTCATCACATGGAGCCTTGGTGGTGCAAGGTGGTCTCGAGTTTTTCTGTTCAGTGGCCTCTTTCTTATGTTAATCCCAATGGCTCCTTTTCCATGCCTACTCTGCTGCCACAAAGACCTTAGTCCATCCCCCAGCACTTCCAACTTCCATCCCCCGGCTGCAGGATATACTCACCCCTTTCCCACAGAACCCCACACATACATAGCCCAGGTCTTGAAGAAGCGAGAGATCTCACGGAGGGCGGGGAGCAGATCTGTGGTGAGTGCAGGCAAATCACCATGGTGCTCTTGTCTAACGCCAGAGTGGAAAATGTGATTGTATCTTTAATATCTCTTTTCAAAATGTCTCTTGTGAAAGAAGGCTAACTTTAACCTGCAGTAACTAGGGAATTTTGTCAAGGGTTGTTCTCTTTAACTACCATTTCAAGACTGTGTTCCAGCTTTGACACAAGCCTCATAGCTTGGGCACACCAAATATTTCATTATCTTGGCTCAAACTTTGGAGTTCTTCCAGGGGACACTTTAGTTTTTTGGTTTGTTGTTGTTGCTGTTGATGTTTTGTTTTGTTCCCCCGCCCTGAAGACAGGGTTTCTCTGTAGCTTTGGAGCATGTCCTGGAACTCACTCTGTAAACCAGGCTGACATCAAACTCACAGAGATCCGCCTGCCTCTGCCTCCCGAGTGCTGGGATTAAAGGAGTGTGCCGCCACCACCCGACTCCAGTGGGCACTTTAGACAGGGCAGTCAATAGAGCTTCCTAGGCGGTAGAGGTTCAAATGTGTAACTTGATGTGACAGTCAGTTCTAACTGTCAACTGGACACAACCCAGTCACCAGTAAAGAGAATGTCCTGGCAGATAGTCTAGATCAGGTTAGCCTGTGAGCATGTCTGTAGGGAGTTGTCTTGATTGTCTTAATCAGCGTGGGAAGATGCAGCGTGGAAGTGGGTGGCGTCATTCCTTGATTTGGGGTACTGTTCTATATGAAAGCACAGGAAGCTGACTGAGTACTAAGCTGACATTGTTCTCTGCTCTTCACTGTGGCTGTGATTGGCCACTGCTTCAAGCTCCTGACACAGCTGCCTCTTGATCCCGGTTTGACTGTGACTACCCTGATTTGCGATGGCTTCTAAGTTGGAACCATAAGACAAACAAACTCCTTTATCCCTTGGTTGCTTCTTGTTGAAGTATTGTATCCCAGAGGCAGGAATGAAAATAGAACACCTGGGAAGGAAAAGAAGGAAGGCCATGGTAAATTGTTGCGTGAGCACCTGTCTGAGATCCCATTTGGGAACTCCCCCAGATACCCAGTGAGCACTTTGGGCAAATGCTATTGCATTTTGTGTCCATATAGAGTTGGGATCTCACTTTGTATCCAAGGATGGGTATTTCCAGGCAAGCTGGTGACACAATTAACTGAACTGTAATACGAATTTAATGAACTCATAAAAAAGAAAAATGTATTAGCTTTTTGTAGCAGAGAAAACAACATAAATGGAAGAAGTGTTTCTTTTCCCCCACAGCTCAAAGAGCTTACGGTGCTGGGCACCATTGATTCGGGACCAAGGGTGAGGAAGGATACAGGGAGGACAAGAGCATACGGCCAAAACTGCTCCCCTTGTGGAAGACAGGAAGCAGAGGAAACAGGGACAAGCTCACTGCTTCAGTGGCCTCCTTTTTCTAGTGAGACCCTGACTCTTAATTTCCAGAACCTCTCCAAATAGCTCCAACTGGGAGCAGGCCTCCAAAGCAAGAGCATTAGAGTAGATACTTCAAATCCAAATTGTAACTAAAGGAATCTGAAGAACCTTGCCAGCCTCTCCCCTTCTCTTCTCTTCTCTTCTCTTCTCTTCTCTTCTCTTCTCTTCTCTTCTCTTCTCTTCTCTCCTCTCCTCTCCTCTCC
>NC_022013.1:985373-993016 GCF_000317375.1 Microtus ochrogaster | reverse complement strand
TCCTCTCCTCTCCCCCCTCCCTCCCTTCTTCCCCCCTCTCTCTACCCTTTCCTCCACTCTCCTCTCCTATCACCCCCTTATCCTCTCTCCTTTATCTCTTAATCTTTCCCTCTCTTTTCCACCCTCCCCTTGTAGTCCTGGAGCTGGGAGGATGCTGGTGTAGTCAGGTATGCTTGTAATCCCAGAGCTGGGGAGGTGGGGCCAGGAGGATGTGGGGGGATCACTGGGTGCCTAGTCTAGCCAAGAGATGAGCTCCAGAGTCAATGAGAGACCCTATCTTGAAAAATAAGGTGGGGGTCCAGGCATGTTAACACACTTGTTTAATCTCAGAACTAGGGCAACAGAGGCAGGGATAACTCTGTGAATTCTAGGCTAGCCTGGGTTACATAGGGAGACTCTTTCTCCAAAGTGAATGGAGGTGGGAAGCATCTGTTTGAACATGGGAGTGTTCCTCTCCCTTCACCACCTCACTTCCAGGAACAGCATGTACTCAAATCACAAATCTCAGGTCAGCCATCCCACTAGCCCTGACCTCTGGGTGGTCTGAGTTAAGAGACCTCCTATGAACTGTCTATGGGCAGCACCGTGAGCTCACCTCCTCCAAGGCATCTCTCACCTTTAGAAGCACAGCCTTATTGAAGTATCATTGACCCACGACAAACTCCATGTATTTCAGTTGAACAATTTAATGAGCTTTTGACATTGGTGCACACCCATGAAATCATTGCCTAGAACATTCTAGACATTTCTGTAATCCCACCCTGGGCTTCCCCAGACAGCCATTGATACTTGCTTTCTATCACTCTGAATTGGTTTCCATCTCTAAGACTTAATACAATGAAATTATATGGCATAGATTCTGTCTCACTGTTTTCTTTTGTATGACACATAAGATACTCATCCATGTCATTTGAGGCCATAGTCTGAAGATGGAGACTGCTCGATTGTTTCCCGACTACCCAGACCCAACTAGTAACACAGAAATTATACTAATTACAAACTCTTTGTCCAATAACTTAGGCATATCTCTAGCTAACTCTTACATCTTAAATTAACCTATTTCTATTCATCTATGTATCGCCACAAGGCTGTGGCCTACTGGTAAGGTTCTGACTGATGGCTGGCATCTTTCTCCTTTGGCAGCTACATGGCATTTTCCTGACTCTAACTACTTTCTCTATATATCTCTGTTTGGATTTCCTGCCTGGCTTTACTCTACTAAGCCATTGACCAAAACAGCTTCTTTAATGACCAATGGTGATAAAACGTATTCATAGCATTCACAGGGGAACCCACATCATAGTTCCATGCTCTTTATTACTTGGTGGGATTCCCTTATACAGACATACTCTCTGGTTTTTCTACTGCAGGTGTGGATGGACACTTGAACTCTTTCCTGTTTGAGATAATTACACTTAAAGTGTCTTTAAATACTTGTATGCCAACTTGTCCATCTCTCGGTTATGCTTAGGGAAAAATGACAGGACATATGATAGGAATGCATTCAATTATTTTAAAGATTCTGATAAACTGTTTTCCACAGTGGCTATTCCATTTCACAGTCCCACCACTGGTGTGGGTAAGTTCCGATTTCCCAACTTGGTATTATCCATCTTGAATTTTAACCACTCTAATGGATCCATGAAAGGGTTGGATTGTAGTTACATTTGCCTGTCCTGGAACTCACTCTGTAGATCAGGCTGGCCTCGAACTTATAGAGATCCACCTACTTCTACCTCCTTAGTGCTGGGATTAAAGGCATGTGCCACCATCACCCAGTTTCATTTGCAAATTTCTTAGTGGTAAAAGCTGAGCACCGTCCCCGTACTCTGAATCTGTTATCCATATGCTTTCCTTGACAAATCATCTCAAATAATTCACCTGTTTTTAAAACAAGTACTTATTTCCTTAGTATCAATCTATGTGTTCTTATTATATGTGTGGATGTATGTGTTGTTTGGTTTTGTTTTTGAGATGAGATCTTACTATGTAGGCCAGGCTGTCCATGAACTCTCCATCCTCCTGCCTCAGTCTCCCACGTTGGGGTTACAGACATGTACTACCTCACTCATCTCTCAATATACCTTTGATAGAACACCATATGAGACGTAGTGTTTTCAAATACTTTCTCCAAATCTGTGCTTTGGTTTTTCATTCCCTTAACAATGTCTCTTGGAAAAAGAAGAGTTTCTGATGTTGAAGGCGATCCCATTGGCCTCCATTTCACGCTGTGTCCATCTTGATTCTCTATGATCATTTACCCACCAGTCTGTGAGCTCCTCCAAGGCAAAGGCCTCTTTTCCTACTTTGATATTCCTAGTACTAAAGCAATATTTAGCACTTAGGAGACATTGAAGTTACAGTTCTTATGGCAAGATCATTGCTCCTGGCTATTATGGGAAAGGAATATGCACACAGGCCCTGAATCTCCTGGCATGAGCTATGTAATAACTGTTTCTTTTTATGGGCATGGAAGATTTTAATCAATGGGATCATTTTTCTTAAACAAAGTATAATGAGGCTTCTGCACATCCCCAATAAAACATTTGTATATTTGCACAGTGAGGTAGAAAAATGAGTACCAAGAAAATTTTCTCCTTAAGTCCTTTATTTTGAGAATTTGGCTTGTTCTCTCTTTTGATTTGGAAGAGTCTTTTGTTGCTGTAATAATCAAAAAGAATCCTAACACTTTCCACAGGCAGAAGTCAAAAGAGCCTTTGCTGGGGGAGTGATTAAGCACATCTCACTACACAGTTGTAGTTCTGTCCTGGAAAAGATGGGTTAACAGCTGTGACTCTTGCAAGCTATAGTAACTCCTGCTGTCAGGCAAGAGGTACCCCCTAATGCAATGGTGGCAGGACTGCTATGCGGGTCGGGGTAACCAACTACTTTCAGAAATTTTAAGGCCTGATCCATGGGAGGGTTTTCATGCCTTGTTCTATAAATCTGGAAAAAGCCCAGGGCTGGGAAAGTCATAGACCCCAGGGAGGACCTATTACTATAATTGTTTTACTAAATGGTCACATTGTCAAATTGTCTCCTAAATATTCATGTTTATACCCAGTTGTATTTAGAGAGTATTCTTATTGTCATGCACAGTGATTAATATAGAAATTAACAACTGACCAAAATGCCAAGAATAAGTGACCCTGCTGTGCCCTAAATGAGACATTTAGATCAATCCCTCTAAGGCTCGGGGCACATAAGAGAAGAATGCATAGAGCTAAAGGATAGGGAGATGAGGGGCAAAAGAGATCTTTGGGGGGCTGGAGAGATGGCTCAGTGGTTAAGAGCACTGGTTGTTCTTCCAGAGGTCCTGAGTTCAATTCCCAGCAACCACATGGTGGCTCACAATCATCTGTGATAAGATCTGGTGCCCTCTTCTGGCCTGCAGGCAGAACACTGTAAACATATTAAATAAATAAATCTTTTTGTTCTTTTTTTCTTTTTTTTTTTTTAAAGAGGTCTTCCATACACAACACAGCTTTTGTACTCATGAACTCACTTCAGCTGTACTTATCTTCATAAGACTTGCACAAGTTTGGGTCAGCCAACACTCCATCATGGATGGAGGAGTGGTCATGAGCTTGGGCCCACCAACACTCTGTCATGGACGGAGGAGTGGTCATGAAATACCACCCCTCAAAGAAGCAGTTAAAGGTGTTGGAGAAGGGGAAGGAATTTTTTAAAGTGATATAGCCACTGGTTGCCTTTGCTCTAATAAATAACCTCCCACCCATGCTTAGGAAAATTAATTAATTAATTAAAACCTCTAATTGATCTTAGAGGGCCATGAACAAAAAGAAGGCATGAAAGTGGGAGGGGACTTGTTGGGAAGAAGGGGTTTTGAGGGAGAGGGCATAAAAGATACAGGTAGTAAAAACAACTAAAACTCGTTATATAAACATGTAAAACTGTCATATAAAAATGAAAAACACCAATGATAGCCTTTGCTGGAGAGGGTGTGGAGAAAGGGGTACACTCATCCATTGCTGATGGGAATGCAAACTTGTGCAACCACTCTGGAAAGCAGTGTGGCGGTTCCTCAGGAAATTCAGGATCAACCTACCCCTGGACCCAGCAATACCACTCTTGGGAATATACCCAAGAGAGGCCCCATCATACAACAAAAGTATATGCTCTACGATGTTCATAGCAGCATTGTTTGTAATAGCCAGAACCTGGAAACAACCTAGATGCCCTTCAATAGAAGAATGGATGAAGAAAGTATGGAATATATACATATTAGAGTACTACTCAGCAGTAAAAAACAAGGAATTCTTGAAGTTTGCGTACAAATGGATGAAAATAGAAAACACTATCCTGAGTGAGGTAAGCCAGACCCAAAAAGAGGAACATGGGATGTACTCACTCATATTTGGTTTCTAGCCATAATTAAAGGACAGTGAGCTTATAATTCGCAATCCTAGAGAAGCTAAATAAGAAGGTGAATCCAAAGACAAACATATAGGCATCCCCCTGAATATTAACCTTCATCAGGCGATGAAAGGAGATAGAGACAGAGACCCAAATTGGAGTACCAGACAGAAATCTCAAGGTCCAAATCAGGAGCAGAAGGAGGGGGAGCACGAGCAAGGCACTCAGGACCGCGAGGGGTACACCCACACTCTGAGACAATGGGGATGTTCTTTCGGGAATTCACCAAGGCCAGCTGGCCTGAGTCTGAAAAAGCATGGGATAAAACCGGACTTGCTGAACATAGCGGACAATGAGGACTACTGAGAACTCAAGAACAATGGCAATGGGTTTTTGATTCTACTGCACGTGCTGGCTTTGGGGGGGCCTGGGCAGTTTGGATGCTCAACTTACTAAACCTGGATGGAGGTGGGCGGTCCTTGGACTTCCCACAGGTCAGGGAACCCTGATGGCTCTTCAAGCTGATGAGGGAGAGGGACTTGCTCAGGGGAGGGGGAGGGAAATGGGAGGCGGTGGCGGGGAGGAAGTAAAGAGAAGAATTAAACCAGAGTGGTAACTGAGCAGCAGGTGGTAGCTTGACTTTAGCAACTATGAAAGACAAGATGCTGAATCTAATCCAAGATGCTTTAACCCAAGGTGGAGAGCAGAGTTGAGACCTTCCCAACTAAGATGCTCAAAGATTTGCATCCCCTCTGGAAAGATGAATTAGAAAATAAATGAAAGAAGAATCCACATTGTTTGTTCCTTCCAAAATTCCAGATGAGCAAATACTTCTCATGTGGGAATTTGAGACCCTAGGAAAACCTATGGTTCAGACTGCCCTCATTTTCTAGAAACTTCTGAATTAGTAAATCAGCACAAAACTCAGTGATCACTATAAAGCAAAACCTTAAATGACAAAAGGAATTCAGGGGTAAGATGCCCACCTACAACCTTAGGGAAAGTCAACAAGGAGAAATCAACTTGTAGACACAAGGTAGAACATACTAGCATCCAGTTAAGGTTGTGTTCTCTAGAACCTGAAATAATAGAACTATACCTGAAACAATCTAAAGAAAAGAATGCTACATAATACTTAAACTGATTAATGTCTAGTAAATAGAAATAAGCCACTAGGGAAGTCTAATATACTTGGGACTGTGTCTCAGTTGATAGATTGTCTGCGGAGCATGCCCAGAGTCCTGTTTCTATACTCAGAACTTCCTGAGCTGGATTTGGATGGCCCATGCTTATACTTACAGCATTCAGGATAGCTGGAACAGGTGCAGCAGAAGTTCAAGGTCATCCTAGGCTATAAAAAAGTTGAGTTTGATGTCAGTCTTAACTATCTATATGAGACCTTATCTCAGAAAAAGAAATAAAAGTGAGGAGTGAGGGAGGGAGGAAGGGAAGGAGGTACAGAAGGAGGGAATTGTCAGCCTGATTTGAAGAGCATGACTAATGAGTTTAATTTAAGATTAATATGCAAATTCCTGCACCCAGGAATGAAATGGTGCAGAGTATCCCGACTCAGCACCATTCCAACAGATGTCATACAGCAAATGCCACATAACTATGCTCTGTGATCATGAAGGCAATAAAAATTAAAGTCTATAAGAGAGGCGGTAACCCTTTCCAGCTCCCATGTGTTTATAAATAGTCTGTGAGTTAAGGAAGAATTGTAACAAATATTAGCAAATAGATGCACTGAAAAAAAAAGAAAAAGGAAAATGGCAGCAGGACACTGCAGGTCACACAGGTCAGACAACACGCAGAGGAAATGTTATAAACTGTAGGCGTAATTTAAGAAACACCAAAAATTAGTGAACTAAGATTTCAATTCAGAAAGCAGGAAAAAAATAATAGACTAATCCTCTCATAAAAAGTTGGATATCAAAAAATGAAAAGCAAGAGAGAGTTAGGTACAGCTTAGAGGTAGGGCACTTGCTGAGCATGTGGGAAACCCTGCACTAGACTCACAGTGCCAAAGAAAGAGAAAGTGGGGGAGGAGAAGGGTGAGGAGGGGAGAGGAGAGGAGAAAAAGAAGAAAGGAAAGAGGGAAAAAGGGAGGGAGTGGGGGAGGGAAGGGAATAGGGGGAAGAGAAGGAAAAAGAGAAAAGCAGGAGGAAGGGAGAATGGAAAGTCAAGAAGATTAAAAAAACATTTTTGAAGTTTTTAGCCATAAATAAATATTCCAGGAGATACCTGTGTTTAACATGATTTAAATATCATACAATATAGACTTGTGTCAGATATCACATGCTACCCTGCTTGTTCATATACAGCTTGCTCACATGTAATAATTTAAAACAAAATTCAATTAATTTTAAAAATCAAATAATAAAGGAAATTATAAAGACCAGTTCTTTGGAAAAACAGAAAAGGGAGATTACAGGCCAGTTTTTAAAATGTGCTTATTTGAAAAATGACTAAAACTGATCGACCTTGAACAGTATTAAGCAAACAATGATAGATTGTAATTTTAAAATTACACATACATGAACACACCCTCGCTGATGAAGATTTATAAAAAGAATCTTAATTATAAATGCAGTGTAATTTTAACTACAAATGCAGATTTTCAGAACTCATAAGAAAATGCTATAAATAATAGTGTTTTGAACATTTGGACCTTTAGGTTAAGGTTATAATATTCTATTCTGAAAATGCAATTTATCCAAGCTGTCACCGAAATCATGAAATGTGGCAGGCCTATCATTAGTGAGCAAACTGAGTCAATATTTTTAAATGTTTTCACGCAAACTCAAATGAACCCACCAAAAAACCCAACCTCAAAAGAGTTCATGGGAAAATATTACCAAACAGTAAAGGAACTGATATTTCAGTCTGATTCTAATGGTGTCAGAGCAAAGAAAAAAGAGGAAATGCCTCTCCTCACAGAGAGAAAAGGAGCTGAGATACCACAAGCAGAATGCAGCGTGAGAACGTAGGCTGAGCCTTGCAGACACAGGCACACAACCAATGCTCTGGCACTATTAGCAAAATGCGTTGACCAGCAAAACCAGACTTTGACTGTAGATGCTGTGCGAAACGGATTTAACACGAAATCCATTCACAGCTGGGGCGATGGTCCCACCACTTTCCTTGCATGATGACCTAAGGTTAATCCTCCAGAATCCATTTGTAATCCATTTGTGGTGGCACATGCTTGCAGAGAGAGAGAGAGAGAGAGAGAGAGAGAGAGAGAGAGAGAGAGAACGGAAGGA
>NC_022013.1:980785-985273 GCF_000317375.1 Microtus ochrogaster | reverse complement strand
GAGGGAGGGAGGGAGGGAGGGAGGAGCAACACATGAGGGACACCACCCAAGGTTGTACTCTGTTGTCCTCCACAGTCACCCACACATACCTATACCTGCAAGCATGTGCACATACCACGCACACCCCAGATTCAATCTATTCTGTTAATCTTCACAGCAATAAATTAAATAGAAGGAGAAAAATTCATAGAAACAAAAGAAAAGCATATGATAAAATTAAACTTCTATTCTCAGGAGTTATTTTCTTCACAGCTTTTTTTGGAGAGACAGGTGACAAACAGAATATATGTTTAAGGTGTATGACACTGGGTTGTGAGAGATGGATTTGCAGTGATGAATGAGTTAAAACCCTCAGCATTATCTCACAGTTAGACATTTTGTGTATAGGGAGAACAATTAAGATCTATCAGCAAATGTAAAGCTCATGGTACAGCATTGGTTAACATGGTCAATGCTCTGCAATCGGGTCCCCAGAACTTACCCATCTTATGACTGACAGTTTGTTCTTTTAACTGGTGTTTCCCTGCTTCCTTTACTCACATCTCCTGTGGTGCCTGCCTTTTGCTCATTCCAAGTGTAAGCGATCTCACACTGTAACTGCCTCTCTCTGTCTAGCTAACTCCGCTTACCTTGCTATCCTCCAGGTTTATTGATGCCATCACGATGGCAGGTTTCCTTCTGTGATATGAGTATGTGTGGTTTGCATGCATGCGTATGTGCGTGTTCACATGATCTCCATTTTGTTTAACAAGGCATGCTCTCTACTTGAACTTGGAGCCTGCCTACGTGGGCTCATCTTCAGAGATTCCCAGTCTTTACTTTCTGAGTGAGCAGGGAATTTCAGGAGAGCCACCGTGCCTCCTGGCATTTGAGTGGGTGCTGGAGATCTGAAGTTAGGTCCCCCATTCTTGCACAGCAAGCACTTCACCCCTGCATCATCTACCCAGCTGACCCTCTGGTGGACTAACTGCCTCATGTATGTACTGTTTACCCTGTCCATTCATCCACTAACAGACTCTTGCATTGTTTCCACATCTTGGCTATTGTATATAAAGAGCATGGGAGTTAAATGATCTCTTTAAACCTGATTTTTTTTCCCTTTACATATATACCTGGAGTTGGAGTGTCAGATCATATGGGATTTTACTCCCAATTATTCTAAGGTACCACCATATGTAATGGGCCCATTATGCTATAGAAGGTGAGATACCAAGAGCCTGAGGGAGCTGGTCACATGGCATGGAAGTAGAGAGTGAACAGGAAGTGGAGGCAGGCTAGAAAACCTCAAATCCCACCCCCAAATGACCCACTTCCTCTAGCAAGACTCCATCTTCTAAAAGTTTTACAATCTTCCTAAATACCCCGTCAGCTGGGCACCAAGTGTTGGAACACACTCAGAAGGATGGACATCCAAATCACAGCCTCACCTTTTCTCCACAGCTTTGACACTTCCTCTTGTTTGTTTGATAGCAGCTATCCTGACAAGTGGGGCACAATAAATTATTTGTCTGTCATTCATTATATATTGTTGTTTATGTCTCCCTAGTGATTGGTGGTGGTGACCATATGTATCTCTTCTCTGGAAATGCGTCTGTTCAGGTCTTTTGTCCATTTGAATGGGATTATGCAGTTTTCTTGCTATTGAGTTGTGATGGTTTCCTTACATACTTAGGATGCTGGCATTAACCAAGTCCACATGAGTGACTATGTTTGTGGGATAACATGGAGATGTGATGGGCTGAGCCAGCCAGAGGGACACCCATAGATATCTTCATTTTTAGAAACCCTAAGGTTGTAGGAAAACAATAAACCCCGTGGATATTTTTTATTCCCTCTCTCTCTTCTATGGCGTGTGTGGGGACATGCATGAGTATAAGGGTGGAGCATGCAGAGAACAACCTCACCTGTCATTCCTCGGGGGCTGTCCACTTTGTGTTTTGAGGCAAGAACTCGCTCTGGCTTGTAGCTTGCTAATTCAGTAGACTGGCATGTGAACCCCAAGAAACCTCCTGTTTCTCTCTCCCTAGTTCTGGGATTTTGAAAGGTGCACACCATGCCCAGCTTTTTACATGGGTGCAAGAGACTCAACTCGGTTTCTTGCACTTGCCTGGCAAGCACTCTACCAGTTGAGTCTGATCCCTGGCTCCTGTAGTTTTTAATTTGCATGCATACAGAGAAATGGTTAAAGCTAGCGCATATCTGGCCTGAAATGATGGAGAACTGTCCAGTGTATTCCACCACTCTTTGGAGAGTTACAATCATTGTCCCGGAGTCACACAGCCAACTTTCTACAGAAATGGGCATCAGCTCAGATCCTCTCCATTCCATGCCTGCCTTTTCTAGAAACAGCACATGCCTGCCATTCTGGGCAAGCATTCAAGTTATTTGCAGCCCAAAGTGTTCTATGAATTTGCTAAACCAAGAAAAGTCAAGGGAGAGAGAAGCTTAGATCATTGTTGGTGCAGCTACTCTCTTCTGCTAGAGCTGAGTGCTTCCTCCAGCGTAAAGATGATGGCAAGGGAATGAGGGAGAGGAAATAAAGTACTTTTACGCTTCTGAAGCACATCTGTTACTCCCTACGGGCCATCCCTCTTCTTCCTTGCCCACCTGAGTAAACACAGATGCCCAGGCAAAGAGATCCACCTGCCGACAGCGAGTCAAGAAAGAGGGAAAAGATAGCTAGAGAGACCCCTGTGCAATGGAGCCCTCCCCTGGGTGAGGGGGGGACCTACAGCCACAAGGGAGGTAGGAAAGGCTGGGGACTTGTGGGAACAGCTCTATAGAGAGACTAAAAGCACACACTAGTGTAAAACTGGCTCTAGGATGCCACGCTTAGTCCTGACCAGCAGTAGTTTAGTACAGAGCAAACTGGATACATTACCAAATGTACGTGCACGCACACACACACACACACACACACACACACACACAGAGAGAGAGAGAGAGAGAGACAGAGAGAGAGACCATGTCTCTGTCTGTCTGTCTGTGCACACATTTTTCTTGAAAGAAGGAAGGGTGGATGAAGAGAGAAGACTGGACAGCAAGTTCCAGATCATCCTTCACGCTCCATTGGCTCACTCCAGTTATTGCAAGACAGACAGCTCCGCCTATTCTCCCAACTACGCCTCCTTCTCCATCTTCCTCGCAGCCCTTTCTTCAGGCTACTGCCTGATGCTGTCCAGGGTCCAAAGCCAGTGGGAAGAGGGAGTGTCAGATGCCAGTGCCCTGTCTTCACCCATAAGCTGTCAGGAAAGCAGATGAAGACTCGGTTCACCTGGTGCATCCATGTTATACAGCACTGACGTCGGAACCTTTTCTTTCAAACCACACTCCTTCTCCAAAGAAAGTATTACTTCTTCCAATAGCCATGTTACTATGGAGACCTCGAATCCCAGTCTTTGGGAAAAAATGATGACATTCTGTTATAGGGACAATTGCCATGTTAGCCCTTTCTTATTTAAAATGTAATTTTAATGTGTCATAAGGAAAATATCTTGCCTTCATTGATCAGGGGAAATATGGTCTTTATTTAATTTCAAAAGCTTCATCCAGAGCCCTGACTTCCACCTTCTTAGGACTCTATAAGAGTGCTAGTCCAGGGGCTTGGGGCTCACCTTCACTGAGCACCTGCTTAGCATGCAGGAGACCTTGGCTTTGACCCCAAGCCCCACACACAGTGGATATGGCGGTACACGGCTGTGATACCAGTACACCCCACAGTGGATATGGCGGTGCATGGCTGCAATGCCAGCCCCCCATGGCACTACTGTAATGCCAGCCCCACACGGTGGATATGGTTGTACACGGCTGTCATGCCAACCCCACACACGGTGGATATGGTGGCACACGGCTGTAATGCCAACCCCACACAGTGGATATGGTGGTACACGGTTGTGATGCCAGCCCCACACACAGTGGATATGGCTGTGCACGGTTGTAATACCATCCCTTGAAAAGTGGGGATAGGAAGTTGAGAATTTAAGGTAGTCAGTGCCTAAATAGGGAATTTGAGGCCAACCTGGTCTACACAAGACCCTAACCTCTGCTATGGGCTAAAAAAAAAAAAAATTTGATCCTCGGAACTAACACGGTAGGTGTCTCTGCCAGCATAAAACTGAACACAACTTCGAAGAGAAAGGTGCTTAAAAACCAGGTCAGAGATCAAGAATGCATTCAAGGCCAGGAAGCAGCTGGGCACCTGTCTACCTGTGTGCACCCTTCCCCCCACATAGAGAGTCACTTAGCTGGTGAGTTCATGGTAGCTTCAGAAGGGCCCAGGGAAGAAACTTCACCTATTTTCACAACCTCACTGAGGTCTGCTGGGGCTGAAACCACACAGTGAGGGCTGGTGTGAGAAATAGGTGCTTGACGCAAACCAAAATGGAAAAGATGAATCGAAGAAAGTCTTTCTTTTTCTTCCTTTCTTTCTTTCTTTCCTCCTCCTCCTCCTCCTCCTTCTTCTTCTTCTTCTCTCTCTCTCTCTCTCTC
>NC_022013.1:938995-980685 GCF_000317375.1 Microtus ochrogaster | reverse complement strand
TCTCTCTCTCTCTCTCTCTCTCTCTCTCTCTCTCTCTCTCTCTCTCTCTCTCTCTCTCTCTCTCTCGTTTGGGGATGTAATATTTCCTTCATAACAAACAGAATTCACACAGTCAGGGAAAGAGGCACTCTGTGCGCAGTGTGCACACTCCAGCGCAGGTCTTGATTAGCATCTCCGAGTGCTGTTTGTTCAGCTACAGAGTAATCCTCTACACTTCCTCTCTAGCCAAAACGCCATGCTTGAACTACATGTGCTGGGTGGCATGCAGAACAGACTGTCGTAGTTCCCTTTCTGTTGCAACGAGTAAACACTCTAATCAAAAGCAACTCAGGGGAGAAGAGCTTACATCACTTTTCAGCTAGAATCCATCCACCAGGGAGGGCAGGGCAGGACCTCTTGCCCAAGGAATAGTGCGGCCCACAGTAGGCTGGGCCTTTCTGTGTAGATTGACAATCAAGGCAATCTTCCAAAGACAAGCCCACAGGCCATCCAATCTTGGGCTCTCAGTGGAGACTCCCTTCTCCAGGAAGTGTAAAGATGACCATTAAAGCTAACCAGGACAGAAACTTCATAAAGAAAAGAGATTTAGTTAGCCCACTGTTCTGAAGATCCAAGGGCTCACATCTGGTAATGGCTTCCTTGATGGTCAAGTCCCTGAGGTGATGGAGAACACCCAAAGGCTAAGAAGGGTATAGCTGTATTGCCAAATCTCCACTCCTCTAAAGTGCCCACCTCCAGTCTCAGCTTGGAAAGACAAGGAGAAGCGGGGCACCACACACAAGTGTACCAGTCTGGTTCCTCCCACTGATCCCATGTCTCCCCAAAAGACATTTACTCTGTGCCTCAAGAAAGCCTCTAACTTGCCGCAGATGACTGCCTGAGTTCAGCTTCTGACAGCCCTCACTGCATGTCCGACGGTGACCATGTGATAGTACCTAACCATGAGGAGAATTCTCTAGAGATACTAGGGCTGAAGGAAACAGTTCCGTGGATGATAGAGAAGAACACAAACAGAACTGAAGAAAGCACCGGCTGCCTGGGTGGGGGCATTTTCTTTCCTTCTCTGAAGCAATTGGTGATCAATTTCACTTGTGAACTGGTAAAGCTCATTCCATCTAGCCTCCTGAGCATCCCCGGGCTTAAGTGTTTATCAGTGTGTCAATCCCACAAAGCAGGCTTAGTTTCAAACAGCCAAGGGTGGCGAGCCACGGAACTCACACAATCCCCCACCCCCCACCCCCAACATCCATGAGCATCAGAGAGTTCCAGGTTTGCTTGAATAGAAGTTGGACAATGGGTAGAGATACTGAGCAGCCCAAGGACCAGCGTTCAATCCTCAACACCCACATAAAGCCAGGTATGTGGCAGTGTATATAACCCCAGTGCTGGGGGAGGGAGCAGAGACAGAAAGATCCCAGGGGTTGGGTGGCCAGCTGGTCTAGCTGAATTGGTGAGTCCCAGG
Organism: Microtus ochrogaster; assembly: GCF_000317375.1. NCBI lineage: Eukaryota > Metazoa > Chordata > Mammalia > Rodentia > Cricetidae > Microtus > Microtus ochrogaster. The sequence goes on along the minus strand of NC_022013.1, from coordinate 979,223 downwards.
TTCAGTGAGTGACTCTGTCCATCTCAAAAAAAGATGATGACGAATGATAAAGGAGAACTCTGGATGACAACCTCTGGCTACCACATGCACACACAGGTGTACATGCACACACACACACACACACACACACACACACACACACACCACTTGCTTGAATAAAGGTGAGGAGGTAGTTTACAAGCCTGACAGAACCACGGGCCCTTAGGGAAGCAGGACAGAGGGAGGGGTGCTCCCAGACCTGATTGTGTCACCCCAGGACTTCCTTCCAGATGAACACCTTGGAGCAATGTGGCTCAAGAACTTGACCTTCCACAGGCTGTGCCCAATTACCCGGTTAAACGCACAGAGCCCTGGGCATCTCTCTAGATACTGTGTTTTATCGTCTGGCCTTGCAGAGTGTTTCCAAGGAATCTGTCCTTTTGAAAAATTGCCAGGCTGCAAGAGAAAATCAGTGAAAAGTGCATATTTGTAAACAGACCTTCTCATATTCATTATTATTTTTTCCCAGAAGGGATGAGGTTAGCGACACTAGTACAGGATAAAAATGGCTTTAGCTGTTGTGGCTGTCATCCCAATGACAAATGTATTTTTCTTTGTTGCCCAGAGCAGGTCTCTTGACACACCGTGAAAAGTGAGGGGGGATCTTAATTGCCGGGCCCCACTGGAAAAAGATGAGCAGGCTAGCGATGCACATATTTTAATGAAAGGGCCTGCACCAGTAGGGGCTGGGAAAGCCTTTCTTTGCTCGACTGCCTTTTCTCCTGGGGAAGTTCTTGGTCTTGTGGGGGAAAGAGGGGGCAATTAGAACTGAAGCAAGACTGCTGACCTGTGCAGTTCAGAGTGGCTGGCTGCCCTGGGGAACTGGTCCGATGCAGGCAGCAGCTGCCCAGGAGTGATGGCTGTTCTGAGGATGGAGATAGTGGGAAAGGAAGGCACACGGCCGACCCTCACAAGCTGATACAGAGAGGGGTCTTTTTCAGTACTGGGAGGTGGATCAGTCAGGGAGGACCCTGCTGCATAGCATAAGGACCTGTGTTCTACCCCCAGGAACCTATGTCAATGCTGTATGTGATGACACATGCCTGGAATCTCGGCCCTAGGGAGGCTGACACAGGCAGACCCCTAGGGCTTTCTGACCAGCTAGCCTCGCCCACTCAGCAGGCTCAAGGAGAATGAGAGACCCTGTCTCAAAAACAAAAAGAAACAAACAAAACCAAGGTGGATGGCACCTAAGAAGAACACCCAAAGCTGGTCTCTAACCTTCACATATACAGCTGTGCATACATGCAACATACACATTCCTCTATACACACACACACACACACACACACACACACACACACACACGCAGAGAGGGGCGGGGGCAGACAGACACAGAGAAGACAAAGATTTACCTGATCCAATCTCATTCCTCCAACCGAGCTCCCCAAGGTCTGCACCTGCCTTCCTGGCCAAACATCTCAGATCCTGGGTTTTGATTGGTAAGTAAGGTCATGGGTATGATCCAGTCAAATGGGCAAATGCCCTCTGCACCTCCTCTCCCCCCTCCAGTGACCAAGGCAGACATCACTAGCTGATCACCAAATTTATTTTTTTGAGTCTGCATACAGCCAAGATTTTCCTTAGTCCAGCATTCCAGGAAGTCCCCATTTTTGTATACCAGATGAAGCCTATTTCCCGGTTTTAGTTTTGCCTGCCCTCATCTCTGTGTCTTGTTGAAATACATTTCACATTCACTGTGTTAACAATTGCATGTTATGCTGTTGTTTCTGCTGTACTCTTTGTTCCCTCCTGTCCTTGACTTGTCTTAAAAATAACAACCAATAAGGAAAGCATAATTATAAAAATTACACACCATAAAGTTGAACCTTTGAAAGTGCACAATTTAAGGGTTTTTGAGGCTATTCATGAAGGTGCACAACCCTCACCATTAATTTTAGAATAATTTCATGACTCTCCCAGGTACCTCGAATTCACCATAAATCATCCCTACTCCTCCTGTCTCCTCAGCACCTGGCTACCACTCACATACTTTCTCCAGAATTGCTGGCTTGGGATAATGTGCAAATAGAATTGTACCAATATGCCATCTTGCTGTGTCTTGTAAGTTCAAATTTGCTGTGTGTGTGAGCGTGCGCATGTGTGCACACACGTATACACACATACGTATACGTATGTGTGTGTAAGAGATAGAGTGTGTATGTGCATGTCTGTGTGTCTCTCTGTTTCTACATGTGCATATCTATGTGTGTTTGTGTTTTTCTGTATGTTTCTCTGTGTGTATGTGTGTGTCTGTGTCTCTGTATGTGTGCATGTGTCTCTTGTGTATCTCTGTGTTTGTCTATTTCTGTCTGTGTATGTCTGTGTCTGTGTGTGTATGTGTGTGTCTGTGTGTGATGTGAGAGTGTATGTGTATGTATGTCTGTGTGTGTATGCATGTGTCTGTTTGAGAGAATGTCTGTATGTGTATGTCTGTCTACATATGTGTGTGTTTATGTCTGTGTGTCTGTGTGTGTGTGTGTGTGTGTGCAGGTGAACACACTTTCGAAAGTCAAAGGTCAATATCTGGTCATGTGTCAATATCTGGTCGTGTGTCTTTTTTTTCCACCAATTTTTTTAATTTATTTATTTAATAAGGATTTCTGCCTCCTCCCCGCCACCTCATCCCATTTCCCTCCCCCTCAGGGTTTTTCACTGAGCCTAGAGATAGCTCATCCTGCTAGAATGATCTGCTGAGGACCCGGCCCATCTCTGTCTTTCCTCCTCTCAAGCTCTAGGGTTACAAGCATTTTCCATGCCCAGCTTTTGTCCCTGGGCAGGGTGGGGGTATCTAGAGACAGAATTCAGGTCCCATGCTTGCACACAGCAAGCACTTTACCTACTGGTCTGTCTCTCCAGCTCCTCTTTCTGATTTTAAAAGAAAATGGAGCACGGCTGTGATCTGTGCCAATAGTCATGGGGTCCTTGTGTCCCAGGCAGCCTCCCACCCTCCCTGGAGTGCCTCCAGATCTCTTAGCCTCCACACTGGGCTGCTTCAGACGTCTGACACCTTTTCCAGTGTGTCAGGAAACCCTTGAGTGCGCAGAGAGCCAGATCATAGGGAAGCGGCGACCTTCTGCTTGTGCCAAGCCTGCCCTGCTCCCTGGGGTCCTTCCTAGGAATGGCGCAGTCCCAGCCTGTCCTCAGTGCGGCCCACCCTCGGAGTCCGGTGGCTTTCATCCTGGGCCAGACGCGTCTGTCTGGCTTCTTTCTCCCTGAGAGCTGGGTTCTCAGAGGGCTTCCTTGTGCTAAGAGGCTGGTCACCGTCAGGCCTGACTCCCAGCACGCTGGGCTGGATAAACAAGATCCTGTTAGTGGTCTCCTTCCCTTTCGTCATTTCAGTGTTCCTCGTGCCGGCAGCTTGGAGCCCCGCTTGGACAACAGGCACAGAACAGACAGCCCAAGCTTGCGCCTCTGTGGCTTCTCCTGGCTCCTCCTCCCTGTTCAGTTCCCAGAAAAATCCTTCTGCTCCCTGAGTGGGTCCAGCTGGACGGGTGGGAAAGGAAGGCTGTGTGTCAGACCCTCCAAAGGGACTTGCTGGCGCGAGGGTGGGGAGCCAGCCTTTGAGGAGAAGACCACACAACCGGGCCTCGGGGATTTCACATCTTCTGCATGTCATTAAGTGGTGATGAAGGTAGAAAGGGAGGGATGAAAGCAACAGCCCTAGGCCGGGAGGCTGGGAGGCTGGGAGGCTGGGAGGAAGGCCCTGGAGGTGGGAAATTGCAGCACTGATTCAGGATGTTCCGGTCAACAGAAGTTGCAGGGAGGAGCTAGACAATGCCCTGAATCCTGCCACTCTGACCTTCCTGCTCCAGGTCTGGACTCCCAGAAAGTATCGCATTGATCATTCATTCATTCACTCATTCATTTATTCATATCCAGCTTTCCTAAGCCTGGGATATACTTAATGCCATGCTAGCTGCTGTCAATAAAGAAATGAGCCAGGCTCTCAAGGAGTTTGTGGCCCAGAAGGGAAGAACAGACAATAAAACAATTTAATTAAAGGGACCCTGGGAGAGCACTAGGGAAAAGGTGTCAGTTCTGTTGGGGTGGGTGTTAGACAGATTTCGGTTATTGGAGGATGGGAACAAATGGAGAAAGACAGAGACAGATCGAAAGGGAGAGAGGTGGAGATAGAGAGATGAGATAAAGTCAGAAAGATAGAAAAAGACATTGAAAGAGATGCATAGACAGAGATAGTGGGATGAAGAGGTATAAAGAGGAAAAGATAGGGAGGGAGACAGGAAGAGAAGGGAGAAAGAGGGGGACAGGAAGTGATGGAAACAGAGATAGAGAGATACACAGATGGGGGGAGAGAGAGAGAGAGAGAGAGAGAGAGAGAGAGAGAGAGAGAGAGAGAGAGAGAGGGAAGAGGTGGAGAGAGAGAGGGAGGGGAGAAAGAGTGGTGGGAAGAGAGAATCATAGAGACAGAGAGAGGTAGAAAGACAAAAGGAAGTGGCGATACGGGGAGAAAGTGAAAGAGAGGCAGACACAAAGTAAGAGAGCTAGGAACACAGAGAGCTAGGAACACAGAGAGCTAGGAACACAGAGAGCTAGGAACACAGAGAGCTAGGAACACAGAGAGCTAGGAACACAGAGAGGGAACAGACAGAAAGGAAAGCAAAGACAGTCTTCTTGTCTCTGTCTGTCAACATGACCGCTGGAGTCATCTGGGAAAGGGGAACCTCAATTAACCTTTAGGCAAGCCTGTGCTAACTTTTCTTGATTAACGATTGATGTGGGAGGGCCCAGCTCACTATATACAGTGCTACTCCTAGGCAGGTGGTCCTGGCGTCATGTAAGATGGCAGGCTGAGAAAGCCTGTGGAGCAAGCCAGTAACCACTGTTTCCCCATGGCTTCTGCTTCGGGTCCTCCCTCTAGGTCCCTGCCTTGAGTTCCTGCCTTGACTCCTCTCCGTGATGGATTGATACTTGGAAAAATGTAAGTTGAGATAAACCCAAGTTGTTTTTGGTCATGGCCTTTATCACAGCAAAAGAAGTCACAAGTCAGGCAGACAGGGGGACTGAGGGAGACACAGACAGACAGACAGACAGACAGACAGACAGAGAAAGAGACCACAGACCAAGCAGCTTAAGCAGAAACTTACTTTCTCATGGCTCTAGAAGCCGGAAGTGAGGAAAGAGGCCGCGGCAGGCTTGCTTGCTTTAGAAGCCGCCCCTTGGCTGGCACTGCCCTTTCCTTGTGGTGTTCCCTCGCTCCCTTTCCATGAGCATTTCCCTGGTCTTCCCCAGGAAGCCTAGTCTACTACAGGGACACCAGTCAGATCAGAGGAGAGCCTACCCAATGGCCCCCTTTCAATCACATGACATTTTGAAAGTCCTTGCCTCGGTCTTTTTGCTTTGCTATAGCCAAACAGCTGGCATTGGGCCATTGATAAGCAGTTGAGATTGTTAAAGGGCTAGAGGCTGAGGAATCCTGGATCGGGGACTGGCAGTTTAGTAGCGGTTCATTCTCCACCTCTGAGGCGATGACTTGAGCATCCTTAGGAATGAGAACCTCTGTCCTCACCGGACAGAGGCTGGAAAGGCATGTGGGACTCATTTGCTTTGTGGTAAAATTGAGCTCACGAGTGAGATCCTAATGTCTGTTCCCCTCCTAGTTCTCCCCTGCCCAACACAATCACACTGCCCATTATATTTCAGCACCTCAAGCTTTTTGGAGGCGCATCATAGACCCCACTGTTACCGTAGTCAGTCCTGTATTCTGGCATCCCTAACAAGTCAGGCTAGACCACCTGTCCTCGATAAGCCACTCAAACATGCAAGTTATAGTGGAAGCCCAACTGGGAAGAGCAACAAGAGGCCCAGTGACCCCACAAGTTCACCTTCGGTGTCCTGACATGAAATTCATGTTTAAATAGAGGGAGACAGGCATGCATAGCTAAGCAGCTCTGACAAGATGTGGCCCTGCCCGTCACTGGCCAACCATCGTCTTGACTCCAGTCTTTCCTTCAAGGTGGTCTGTCAGAATCATGTGCAACAACTTGCTGGGAGATCAGTCCCTCCTTTGGCTGTCACCAGACTTCAGCCTTGCCCTTCCTCAGCAGGAATCTCCTGGAGAAAGTCCAGTTTCTTGGGGTCCATTGTTTCAGTAGTTTGATAGCCAAAGGGAGGAACACAAGTTTCTTCGTTTCTGCCAAGAGGGTCACGTCATCTTCAAATACAACCGTACTTTAAGATATTGGAGGCTGGAGATTTAACACAAGAACTTGAGAGACACAATTCACAGAGGTGATATGGGGCCCATGCCTTGACAGCAAAGGGGAAAGCAGACAGCTGGGAGAACGGGGAACTGTCCCAGATGCCAGGATGGACAAAGTAAAGGCCCTGAGATCTCAGCAGCCTCCTCCTTCAGGAAGCTGCTAGACTCTAGCCATGGGTTGCGACCTGACCACTGCTATGGCCAGGAAGCAAAAGGAAGGAAGAGGGAAAGGACAGGGCCAGGAATAAGGAAAGGAGGAGGAAGAAGAGGGAGAGGAAAGGAGAGATTGACACGACCTCACTTCCTCTTGCCTAGGCCCCTAGGAACCCTTAAAGGTTCCTCTGCCTCCTGGTAGCATCAAGAACTGGGAATCAGACTATCAATGCTCAGAACTTTGGGCAGAACATTCAAGATCCAAGCTATAGCTTTGTGGTCCCAAGGCAGATGAGACTAGAGACATTGCATGGTGAGACTCTGCATCCAAGGCTCGCCTCCAGTAGCAGGATTTTCTGTGTTTAATTCTCAGTGCTGTGTGGAAAGAAAACTCTAAAGCAGGCTCCTGTTGGAACAGAGGTTGCAAATCCTTCCAGAAAACTTCTTCAAAACATGAGCCCCTCTTCCAAGATGCTGGCATGAGCACGGTCATGATTCCCACCCCTTCTCACACACGCAGAAGGCGTGGAGCTCTGTACTGGTAGCCAAATCAAACTGTGGAACACAGAGATGACTCAAAGACCTCCCAGAAAGTGAGTAAAGGCCCCAAAGGATGCTTTCCTCAGAAGCACCCTTGTAAAGGGCTTTGGGGCTCTCATGAAAGGCTCCTTGATCCTATAGCTAAAAGCCAACTGGGAAATCCCGTGTGCTCCTCCAGTTTCTCTAAGGCTACGGACAGAGCTGGAAGCCTTGAGCTGGAAGAACAAGGTTTAGCTCTGACTTGGCTTGTCAAAGCTGAGCATCTTTGCTGACATCAGTCATCAATCTTGGAGAAGTGAGTTCTTTCATCTCTAAATCAGAGCAAGGGACTCTGTCCTGTCCCTGCCTGCCTGAAGATTGGACTTCTGTAAGCTTTCGAGTGAGTCTGCTTTGAAGTCAGGGAGTTCTGCTCCATCTTAGGCACTTGCCAGAAGGGCAAGGCCAATGGGCCTCCAGGGTGAGTTGTAAAGGACTCTCATGGTGGCCCTGGGTGCTCATTGCATGAAGTGCTTGCTTTGTAAACATAAATGTCTTAATTTCCCAGAACCCATGTAAAAAGCCCACGTGGTAGTGTGTGCTTGGTTCCTTGTTAGCTTCAGTTGTCAACTTGACACCGCCTGGAGTCATCTGAGAGGGACTGAGGCATTGCTTAGATCAGATTGGCAGGTAGCCATGTCTTTGTGGTTCTTAATTGATGTGGAGGGTTCAGTCCACTGTGGGTGGCACCATCCCTAGCCAGATGACCCTGGGCCACATAAGAAAGGTGGTTAGACAAGAGTTGTCCAGCCAGCCAACAAGCAGTCTTCCCTTATGATTTCAATTCAGTTTCTTCCCTGAGTTCCTGTCTCACTTCCCTCAGTGATGAACTACGACCTGGAAGTATAAGATAACTAAATCCTTTTCTCCCCTAAGTTGCTTTTGGTCAGAGTGTTTTTATCACAGAGACAGAATGAAAGAAACTAGAAGGGCTTACTATCCTGGCTTTGGAAAAGACAGAAGAGGATCTCTGGGGGTCACTAGACACATAGCCAAACTGGTTGAATCTGAGTTAGGGCACAGGCTAGATTAGACTCTCCAGCCCTCATCCTCCAGCCATCTTTCTCAGGCTGGCACACACTGGCATCTGATTGGTGGTGGGAAATAGTCACACTGGGCTGTCTAGGACAGGACCCAGATATTACTATCTTTCCTTGCAATAAACTTACTGTTACATGTGCATAATGTGGGGGTACACATGCGTGTGTGCATCTGGAAATAAGAGATTAAATTTGGAGAGTTGGTTCTCTCCTTCCACCTTTCCATGGTGGATTAGATGCTTTTCTGTTGCTCTGATAAAAACACCATGACCAAGGCGGCCAAAGGAAGAAAGGATTTACTCGGGTTTAGGGCTCCAGAGGGAGACTCCATAGTGGCAAGGACGGCATGGCAGCAGGTGTCTGGAAACCTGAGGCAGGGTGATCTGGAAGTGGTGTGAAGTTATGAACCCTGAAAGCCTGCCCCCTGTGATGCACTCCCTTCGGCAGATCTCTACCTCCTAAGGGTTCCACAACCTCCCAAACAACACCACCAACCCGGGATCAAGTATTCAAATATGTGAGCCTATGGGAGATACATTTCCCATCTAAACCACCACATTTGTGTTCTGAGCTTTGAACTCAGGTTGCCAGACTCATACAACAAGCACTATTACCCACTGAACCATCTCAGCAAGATTCCCTCCTCCCTTCCTGGCAATTGTAAGACTCCATTTCCTCACCCGCTCCTGTGGCCCAGAGCTGAGAGGATGTATTTGGGGTTCATGGATATGTATTTGATACATCTGAGACAGACAGATTGCAAACATCTACTTGCAATCAATCACATGGTATAGATCGTCTCCCTTCTGAAATCTACAAGAAGCACCCCCTTACTCTGCCTTGAGGCCTGAACTCCCCTGAGAGCCCCCACCATGGTGCTGTCTGGCTGTCTATGGCATTTAAAGCTGACCTAATTAATCTCTTACCCAAAAAGTTAGTTCGTTTCAGTGTCTCCCTTGAACTCTGAACTTAAACCGGTTCACCTCGCACAAAACCCAAACACATTCCCTTTGGAGCTAGGCAGGAGAGAAATATCTCTCATTCCCAAATGCTTCTAAGTAGAGAGATTCAAGATCTCAAATACTTTAAATGTGGGTGAAGTTTGTTAAAGGGGCAGAGACCCACCTCCCATGGGAATTCTGGTACAGTCTGTTGAAGAAAGACTCCCAGGAAAATTGCACTTTAGAAAAATGTGGTAAAAAGAGACAGCTCTGGAGCTTTGTTGGTATTGTTGTTGGTATTGTTGTTGGTATTGTTGTTGCTGTTTTTGTTTTGTTGTAAGTCTTGTAATCCTTACCCTTATTCCCACACTAACACAGTGGCTTATTTGGGGTTTAGCAGCTGAGAACCATCAAAGCCACAGTGGCTACTGTTCAGGACATCCCATAAGCCTAGAAAGACTCTGGATACTTACCTGGTACATTTCTCTGTGACTCTATTAGAACTGCCAATCAGAGTGTCTAGGGCCACTCTTCTGAGGAGGAGGGCATGCAGAGGAAAACATTGGACTCATCCCTAGCCAATTGGATCCCTCTTCCCAGGAAACTGCTAAGAGAGACAAGTTTTGGGGTGTTCAATGTTAACTTTCACTGGCAGAATTCATGATCCAGTCTTGACACGTGTTCCAATGTTCAGTTCTGTCTTCCGTTCTGTGAGCTACCCAAGGTCCTTTCTGTGAAATTCTCTTGATGGTCTTAGTCTGCTTCATTTTTCAAACACATTAATGTGATATTCATTTTGTTGCTAGAGAAACGGAAGCTCGGAGGAACTAAATGGCCAACACAAGCTCCTTCACTCAGAAGATGGCAGAGTGGGCTCACAGCGGGCTTGTCCGTTGTCCCTGGCCACAAGTCTACCACTGCCCCCACATTAAGTTTCCCGAAAATTCGCCCAGGAGAGGGAGGGAGGCATGTACATCACCCACATCCTTTGAGGCAGGGGCTCTCATTGACCTATTATGTATCAATGAGGAGGTAGGACAACTTAAGTTTTAAAATTTTAACAATTTAAAAATATGTGTATGTACTCGGAGAAGGCATAAGGAGAAATTTGAGAGCTACTACAAACTTCTTCAAACCTCCCTGCAGAGGGTTCAGATCTATGAGTCAAAGAGCCAGGCTAATTAATAGTTTAATTTTATCCATTTTAGTTAAAAATCCCAGAGATCTCATCGTCCAATGTATATACTATATTAGTACCATAAAGAGGTATAAAAACAGGAAACACTTGTCCAAGTTGGAGAAATGTTCAGGAAAACTATTCTGATAGAAAAATTAGGGCCAGAGTTCAACATTACTTTGGCTGAATTTCAATTCTGCTTTTGTTTTTTTTTTGTTTGTTTGTTTTTGTTTTTTTGGTTTTTTTAAGCTAGTGACTTCTTGAATTCATGGGTCTTAGGCTATAATGTGGAAATCACAGAACAGCAGATGGAATCATAACTGAAAATATGGCTAATTCATAGTCAAGCATCAAGTCTTCTAGTTCTTGCCTCTAGAATAAGTAACTTCCTTCTCCTTCCAACCATACCCTCAAGACTATACAGAAGAAAACAATCTATGCTTGCCTGATTCCACAATGTGCCTTTTACCCCCTCACCCTGGCCACTGCAAATTCAAAAGCAAAATAAAGCTAGTTCCTGTCATCAAGGAAGAATTAGTTTTGTATAATTTGCTTTAAAACTATATATAGCCTCCATTTAATGTCTAGTGCCCATGTGCATGTATGTGTACAGGAGTATTTGCTTGCATGGATGTGTTGAAGCACACATACGTGTTTACACACGTTATGTATGTACATGGAAACCAGAGAACAACCTCCACCTCATGAGTGACCCTAAGATACACTTGCCACCTGCTTTAAGACAGAGTAGCTTGTTGACCAGAAGCCCACCTCCTAGGCCAGGCAGCCTAGTTGTGAGCCCAGGGATCCTCTTGTCTCCAGCTCTCTGACACTAGGATTACAAGCAGGCACCACCATACTTGGTGCTTGTCCTTGGGTTTGGGGAATCAAAGTCAGGAACTCACACTTCTAAGAAAGTTCTTTACCAACAGACAGTCTCCCCAGTCATGTTTATTGAGTTTTGGCTATCTTCAACTGGTCATACTGAAAGATTCCCCAAAATTTTCTTTCCCCCATATAAATCCCAAAATAACTGTCCACCATTTCAATAAATTGCCCATTTACACTCTTAGTGCTTCTGTGCTGTAGAAAAGCCAATAACTGACCCACCCCATGGAATTTAATCTAAAATATGATCATCGCTGTTCCTGGATATTCAGCCCTAAGGCAAGTTATATCACAGGCCTGCTTCTGACAGAAAAATAGAAACAACATAAAAGCCAAAAAATAAAAACTTGTACAGTGGCAAACTTACAATGGTGTGTCTTAACAACTATGTGTGAACGCATGCCCAGGCAACCATCCCAGCTTTCACCTTCAGTAGCATGTTCTATTATTTGCATGCGCTATTCAACTGTTGTAAAGGAGGATGTGTCAAATGGCTTCGCCAGGCTGGCTGCTGTCATTGTTTTGAGCATGCCTAAGGTGGGCCGAGCTGAGCTATAAGGTTCCATAGCCCGTGTGTATTAAATGCATCCTTAAAGTAAATATTTCAACTTATAGTAGGTTCATTAGAATACAGTCAGATAACATATATGACTAAATACATTAAATAACACAATCATCTAAAAGTTGTTCATTAACAACTGGCCTGACAAGGGTATGCCCATTAGTGTAACACTGTCATGTGCTGTAAATGCATGTACAGTACAAAAACAAAATATCTGTACATACATATCTCTGAGGGAAAGATTTTTTCAAGTATATATGTATAGATATGGTAAATGTATATAACACTTAACATAAAAAGATTTTACAAGTTATGTATGTGTAAATATGGTAAATGTATATAATACTGAACATGAAAGAATTTTAAGTATATTCACCAAAATGGAAATCACATTTATGTATGGCAACTATAATTGTAAATTATTTTATTTTCATATGTGTTTTTTTTTGTGTGTGTGTGTGGCACAGTCTCATGGAACCCAGCCAGACTGACTTTAACTTACTGTGTAGTTGATAATAACCCTGAACTTCTGACCTTCCTGCTTTCACTTCCCAAGAGAAAAGGCTTTTAATCGCATCTGGGAGTACAGCCATATGCCACTATACCTGGTTTATATAGTTCATGGCATGCAACCCAAGGCTTCACGCATGTAAGGCAAGCGATGTACACTACCAACTAAGTCATGCCCGCAGCCTCGTATCTATATTTCTTAAATTTTCAAAAGCAACTATTCAAATTCAGCTGGCCAATGCATGGGCAAACTGGTTAAGCTGGCCACGCCCAGTCAGACCTGAATTGGCAGCTGATAGCCAATCCTGGCCATCTGGATGCTGAGCTGCACACCATCCAGGGGGATCATTAGGAAGATTCCAGGTGTCAAGTACCATGTGCCAAGCTGTCAAGAAAATAAATCTAGAAAGACAAGTAAATTTAGAAACAAAAAGGTGGGTGTGGATCTAGGAATGCGGTACAGTTGGCAGCGTGCTCACCCAGCATGCACGAAAGCCCTGAGTTCCAGTCCTGATATCACAAACACTGAGCGTGATGGCGCACGCCCGGAACCCCAGATCCTGGACGTAGAGGCAGGAGGATCAGGAGTTAAGGTCTTTCTCTGATAGAAGACGGACTGGAGCACTTGAGAACCTGCCTCGAGAAAGTGGGAGGGGTGAGGGGAAACAAGACTAAACTCTGTACACCAGACTGAAACTGCAACAGCTCAGATGTAAAGGTGATGTGGACAGTTTCTCTAAGTTCCCTTTTGAAGTACCAAGGAAATCACCTGGAGCAAGTTAGAGGGTTTGGTTGGAGGAGGTCGGGTCTGCAGCCACTCTGGAAGATGAACCACCCTGAGAGGGTTTGGTTGGAGGAGGTTGGGTCTGCAGCCAGTCTGGAAGATGAACCACCCTGAGAACCCAAAAGCAGGGCTCACAAACCCAGGGAAATACCTTTCCCAGGCTCCACCCACCCTCAGTTCCTCAGGCAGCTTACAGGCACTGCTTTGAAGGATGTGGTCAACCACCCCCTTCTCCAGCATAGAATGAGAAACAAAAGAACTTAGAGAGATAACTTTGTCCCCTATATTGGCTTTGACCCCCATGGCCCCAAGCATTCCTGCCACCAAGGGAAGTCTCCACCTACATTGGGACTCCAACCCCATTCCCTCCACATCTGTGTACCACAACAGAAAAAGGCTTCCGTGCCGTAGTTCAGATAAATATTTCATACAAAAAAGTAAATATCTATAAAACATGCAGGTGAGGAACCTCGGATACTTAATCCTCTCTTTACTCCTCTGCAAAATAGCAAAGGCTAGCCCCGCCTCCTCAGCTCTCAATCGCCATCTTCCTGATGGTAGAGGATGCCTCCATCAACAGAGCCTGAGAGCACCATGTCACCTTTCCAGTTTCTCGTAAAATAAAGTGGCCAGGTGTTCCCCACTTAGCCATGAAGCTGAAGAACAAGACATCTGAGAGGCTGGGGAGACAGCGCAGGTGACCAAGTGCCCATCAGGACCCGAGTTGGACCCCCTAGAACCCATGTGAAAAATCCAGGCATGGGAGTATGTACTTGTAATCTTATGCTAGACATAGCCTCACTGTGGTTTGATGGCCAGCAAGCCTACCCACACTTGGTGAATTCCAGGCCAATAAGAAACCCTGTCTCAAAAATAATGTTGACAGCCCTGCCCCGCACTGTCCAGCCCCTTCACTGAGTTCACCACTCCTAGCGGAAGCGCAACCAATGTGTCTGATAAACTGCCCTACAAAGTCACAGACATTGGACTGACTGCCTGGGGACGAAAGGCCCTGGATGTAACTGAGAACGAGATGCCAGGTTTGATGTGCATGCGGGAGATGTACTCTGTGTCCAAGCTACTGACAGGGTGCCCACAGGGTGCCCACATTTCTGGCTACCTGCACATGACTGTGGAGACGGCTGTCCTCATCGAGACTCTCGTGGTCCTGGGTGCTGAGGTGCGGTGGTCTTCTCCACTCAGGACCGCGCAGCAGCTGCCATTGCCAAGGCTGGCATTTCAGTGTTGGCCTGGAAGGGTGAAACAGATGAAGAGTAACTGTGGTACACTGAGCAGACACTGCACTTCAAAGATGGCCCCCTCAACATGATTCTGAACAATGATGGTGAACTCACCAACCTCATCCACACCAAATACCTGCATCTTCTGTCAGGCATCTGAGGCATCTCTGAGGAGACTACAGCTGGGGTCCACACCCTCTACAAGATGATGGCCAATGGGATACTAAAGGTACCTGCCATCAGTGTCAACGATTCTGTCACCAAGAGCAAGTTTGACAACCTCTATGGCTGCCGGGAGTCCCTCATAGATGGCATCAAATGGGCCACAGATGTGATGATTCCGGGCAAGGTGGCAGTGGTAGCAGGCTATGGTGACATGGGAAAGGGCTGTGCCCAGGCCCTGAGGGGTTTGGGGGCCCAAGTCATCATCACTGAATTTGACCCCATCAATGCACTGCAAGCTGCCATGGAGGGTTATGAGGTGACCACCGTGGATGAGGTCTGTAAGGAGGCAGCATCTTTGTCACCACCACAGGCTGTGTTGACATCATCCTTGGCCGGCACTTTGAGCAGATGAAGGATGATGCCATTGTTTGTAACACTGGACACTTCCATGTGAAGTGGCTCAATGAGAACACTGTGGAGAAGGTGAACATCAAGCCCCAGGTGGACCACTATTGGCTAAAGAATGGGAGCCGAAGCATCCTGCTGGCTGAAGGCCAACTGGTCAACCTGGGTTGTGCCATGGGCCATCCCAGCTTCCTGATGAGCAACTCCTTCACAAACCAGGTGATGGCACAGATTGAGCTGTGGACCTACCCAGATAAATACCCCATTGGGGTTCACTTCTCACCTGAGAAGCTGGATGAGGCAGTGGCCGAAGCCCACTTGGGCAAGCTGAATGTGAAGCTGACCAAGCTGACTGAGAAGCAGGCCCAGTATTTGGGCATGCCCATTGATGGCCCCTTCAAGGCTGATCACTACTGCTACTGAGAACCAGGACTGCCCTTCACCTTCCAGCTGCCATTCTTGTTCCAGGCCCTGCCTCTTTCCCAAGAGCACATGTCACCAATTCGCAGTTATTTCACCAACGTTTGTCCCACTGAGGCTGGGTACTCTGTCTTTGGCCTCTGTTGTGCACTTCATACGGTTCCAGGTGTGGCAAGGGAAACTGAGAGTCTCCAGTCAAGAGCCATCTGCGGGGGACATGAACCTTGGAAGCCCTGAGGGTGGATGTGGCTAGTGGTGGTCACGAGCCCACACACTTTACTATCTAGGGTCTCACTTGGTCTTTAGAGCTGTGTGCTTGGTTTCTCAGCCCGGGATCAGAGAAGGAGCTCTACCAGAGAGCGGGAACCACTGGAGCTGGAAGGTTCCTCAGAGGTTGACATGTTTACCATTGGGCCGTCTCTTTAAATCTCAGAATACCGAGGTTGGTACTTTTGGTCCCCATTTCACAGGGGCTAGAATAGATTAAGAGATAATTAACCAAGAAGGGACAGGTGAAAGCTAGAGATTAAAAGGGGCTGGAAAAAAAACAAATAGGCTAAGGTCTGCCACTGTTTGGTTACTGATGGTGCCTATCACAAGCCTGGGTCACAAAGAGATTATTTGATTTATAGTGTTTAGAATGTTAACAAAGGAAGGTGGATTAAATAAAATTTCTGGTTCCTAGAAAAAAAAAATAAGGTAGAGAGGGGAATGATACTTGAAGTTGCCTACACATGCAGACATTTATCTTCACATACACAAAACATGCACAGACACACACACACAAAATTAACAACAGATGTGCAAATAATTCCCCGACAACAGCCAAAAAAATTGTAGCTATATTTCTTGGTCTCCTAGCAACATGTATGTTAATATATTTATGCAGATGAAGATGCTGACTGGATAAAGAGGGAGAACAGATGCTTTCATTATTTTCCAGTTTGAGGATGAAATTACGAGATAAGATGAAAAGTCCTCAGAAAACAAATCTGATTGTTTCATAAGATGTGTTTCTAGATGAACTGGAATCATTGCTCTCTCTTTTTCCAGCTTATTGTCACCAACAGCTACACCTGTTGTATAATTATGGCTGCATCATTGAATTCCCCTGAAAAAAAATGGAAATTAAAAATGTCTATAGCCAAGCCTTACCCCTGGAAATAAGGCACAAACCATTTGGGGTAGAAAAATCAGTTATTTGACCTGTGTCTCGCTCATGGGGGTGTATATGTATGTGTAAGAGTGTGTTCATGTATGTGCAAGTATGTGAGCCCATAGATATACATTGGAAGCCTGAGGTTGATATTAGGTGTCCTTCTATATCACTGTCCACCTTATTTCAAACAGCATTTCTCACTGAATTGGAAGCTTGCCTTTGTAATGTGGATGAGACTGGCTGGTCAGTGAGCCCTAGAGACCTTCCTGTCTCCTCCCTCTCAGCATTAGAGTTCCAGACACAAAAGTAGACTCTGGAGACCAGCACCCAGGTCCTCGTGCTTGTACAAGAAGCACATCCCCCGCTGGGCCATCTACTTTGCCCCTGTGGCAGTTTTTTGTCTGGTTGTATCACTCAGGAAGGTTTCCTGTGACAATGGGATTGAACCCAGCACCTTGGACTTGCAAGGTAAGCACTCTACCACTAAGCTATGCCTGTGTGCTAATTACTCTGTCACAGTTATTTGGGTATCTGATCTTGTTCCCCTAGTGTTGGTCAACGTCAGCTGTGATTCTGTAAGTGATCTGAGGCCCAGGATCTCTGGTGGGCTCAGTAGCGTGGAGTTAACTCTGATATATATGCAACCACTTAGAGAATAGTTAATGGCATTTCCTATGGACCCTTGGAGGAAGGCATAACTAGCCCCACTTTGTTTTATCATATTTTTATTATATTTATTTAATGCTGTGATTGTGCCTGTGTGTCACTGCTCAAGTGTGGAGATCCAAGGACAGCATGTAGGAGACAGTTCTTTCCTTCCACCACCTGGGTCCCTGGGACAGAACTCAGGTCATCAGGCTTGGCAGCAAGCGCTGTTACTCACTAAGCCATCTCTCACACACTCGCGCATGCTTGCAAACACATGTGCATGTATATGTCTGTATGTGTCTATGTGTGTGTGTCTGTGTAGTTCAGAGGTGAACTTCGGGAATCCTTCTCAGGTGCCATCTTCCTTGTTGGTTGTGAAGCAGGTCTCTCCCTGGCCTGGAACTCACTAAGTGGGTAGGCTAGCTGACCAGTGAGCCCCTGCTAGCCTTATGTCTCTGCCTCCACAGCACTGATATTGCAGACACACACTGTCATGCCTAGCTTTCTCTCATGGCTTCTAAGGCTAGAACTCAGCCTCTTCTGCTTGCCCAGCAAGAGTTTTACCAACTGAGACAACTTATACATGGTGGAACTGGGTGTCGGACAAACTGAGGAACTTGCCAGTGGGCACACATCACCGCTAAGTAAACGAGTTACAGCTTGTGTTGCTGAAGCCAGGGCTCTGCATCTACCTCCCTCCCCCATCCCCTGGGCAATTCTTCCCTACACAATAATCACCCCCCCCCCTTTGCTCATCTCCCTTTGCCCCAACACTCTATCTATGTCTACACTAGCTCATACCAGTGGGCCAGGCTCCTTTTTCTCATTTCTGATTCTCCGGTTCTGTTCAGGAAGTTGCATCTGCCTAGTGGTCCTAATACTTACATCTCCATATCACGCCCCCAACACACAGCCCACCACAAGTAGAATAGAACTCATTCTGCTGCAGGAAAATCCCTTCTTACAACCACTGTTATTGCAAAAGAGCGTCATCGATCATGGTGATTGTGAGAGCCCAGATCATTTGCTGGGCGTTTCTCTGTCTGCTGCAGCCACAGTTTCTCTGCCAGGCTTTACTGATCCCTGTGGATCTGCTGGGACATTTCACACATTATGAAATATACACAGTAAGGTTTGCTGATAGCAGTCAAGGAGCAGAGACTATCCCGAGGAAATAAAACCTGCTGTAAAATGAGATCTTAGAGTGACAGAAACCTCCCCTCCCCCACACAAGCCATCCAATAAGAGCTAAGTGCCTCCCACAGGAGTGCCCTCCTTGTGTGAAGGAACATCTTTGCTTCCCATAAACCTGAAAAACAAGGTGACAGGAGCCACGGCTTGGCTCCTTGATGCAGTCTGTCTACAATATGCGTGGATTTTGTTTGTACTACTAGGGAGACGATGGGCAGTTTTCTGATTTTTTTTTTCATTTGAGTGTATTTATTTAATGTTTTGAGATAAGGTCTCATGTAGCTCAGGGCGGTCTTGAAATCTTTTGATGTGGCTGAGGGTTACCTTGAACTCCTGATTCTTTAGTGCCCACTCCCCAAGAGCTAGAATTACAGATGTATACAACCACACCCAGCACCAGCCACGGTAGTTCACTGTATGTGTGGATGTGTGTCTCTCTGAGCCTGCGTGTGTGTATGTGTGCACACATGTCATAGAGCACACACATCAGAATGTCAGTCCTCATTGTCCACCTTGCCTGAGACAGGGTCTCCTCACTGTTGCCTGTGGGGAGTGAGGTGAACAGGCTAGCAAGCTTCTGGGGATCCTCCTGCCTCTGCCTCCTATCTGTGGGAGAGCTGGAATGGCAGACACATGTCCTACAGTGTCCAGATTCACATATGTTCTAGGAATCTGAGCACATGTTCCTGTGCCTGTGTGACGAGAGATTTATCCACTGAGCCATCTTGCTGAGGAAGATCTCATATGAAGACACGAGGCATCTGAACACACGTGTAAAGGACTGGAATACCAGTGCTGTGTGTAAACTCTAGAACCCGGGCTTAGACCAGGGCTCATCCAGGTTGCCCTCCCAGTGCAGGATGGCACTGCCAGCCACTGACCCTGGCCGGAGGTTCCAGGATGCCTTTTCCTTGTCAGGTTTCTCATAGAACCCCAAACCACCCAAGTGAAAAACTCCACATTTATGCCAAAGACAAACAGAAGAGGGATTATTCCTTTTATCCAGGGCCTCACAGAAGGAGTCTTTTATTCGACGGAAACTCCCTGGCACACAGAAAATGGTTTGGAGGTTAAAGTTGTGCTTGTCGCTCTTTTTTTTTTTTATTGTTTTAAATCCACTTCCTACACAAAGCAAGGATGCCCTAAAGCACTGGTCCACTTAAGTCATCTCCAGACACACTTCCTTCAGTCCTCAAAGGAAGCTGTCCTGCTGAGACAGGAGCATGACCCTCTGGGACGGCTAGTGCTGGGACAGGATTGCAGGTTGTAGGCTTCCTTGAGAGGCACCAGTACGGGCCACTTTATGTGCCTTGCTAGAGCCCTGTCAGAGCCACAGTGACCCCTCCTATTTGCCCCAGCCCTTGGGGCTCCACTCAGAGCTGTGCTTTTGTTTCATTGTTTTTTTTATTAGCATTTATTGTTTTATAGTCAAGGAAAATACCCTCTTTGTAAGATTCAGAAAACACAAGGGAGAACAAAGAACTATGTTTGAGTTCCCCACACCGGTCTCACCCAGAGAAAGGCGCTTACTGGCAGCCAGTCCCGCCTGCTCCTTGCTAGGGAAGTTGCAGGGATTTAGGTTGTCAATCATTTTCGTGTTCAAAGCTTCTATGGGTGCTAACGTTAAGTCTGCAAGGTGCTGGCTGCCCAAGTATAAGAACTTGAGTCTGCTCCCCAGCATTTACATTAAAAGCCACATGGAGTGGTGCGTGCTGAGGAGGAAGAGCTAGGCAGATTCCTATGGTGTGCTGGACAGACAGACAGCAGCCCAGCTGAATCCGAGAGTGTCAGGTTAAAAGTGAGCAACCGGGCTGGAAAGACGGCTCAGTGGGTTAAGAGCAGTTGTTACTCTTGCAGGATTTGATTCCCACCACCCATGTGGCAGCTCACAACCATCTGTGACCTCAGTCCTAGGGGATCTAAGACCCTCTTCTACCTTTCTTAAACACAAGGCACAAATATGGTGGTGTGTGTACATGCAGGCAAAACGCCCATACACATAAAATAATAAAATAAATCAACCGAAAAATACGCATTTAAAAAAAAGTGAGATATCCAATCTCAAAAATCCAAGGTGACCAATGCCTAAGGAATGACAGCCAAGGTTGTCTGCTGGCCTACATACACACACCACACATACACCTGCACACACTCACAAACAATGTCCAATAATGATTACCTAGTCCACAAATGAACATTTCAGATTTTCTAGCAACTCATGCAAATTTAGTGATATGATGAGATTTGAGACAGTGATGTCTGTGGAAGAAAACAAGTAAACCAGGGGAAAATACAATCATTTTTTGTTGGCCTTCCCACCTAATTCCCCGCACAGCCCATACATTTTATATACTCATGAGATTGTAGGTGCATGTGTATTCATATACATGTAGGTACATGTGTGTTTGTGTGCACATAGGTAAATGTGCATCCATGCGAGCGCATGTGTGTGAGTGGGCCTATGGGTGTATGTGTGTTCATGTGTATGTAAGTACAAATATGTGAGTAAGCATGTAGGTACGTATGTGTTCATGTCATGTAGGTAAATGTGTGTGCATGTGAGTGTGTGAGTAGGCACGCAGGTACGTGTATTTTCACGTGCCTTATACACTATTTTTTCACCTGGGAGTTCCCTTTCTCTCCCCGTCTTCTCCCTCACCTTCTTTGCCAATCACCTGAGATGCCCAGGGCTTCCCGTCCAAATCTCTGGGATCCTGGAAGCTACACCCACTAATCTGTAGCCACGGCTGCTACGGAACAGGCTCTCTCACACAGAGAGCTATCTAGAGTCTCCTAGAGATCTCCACCTCAACAATCTGCAAACAGTTTCAAGGCCTGTGCACTGCTCCAACAATAGCCAGACCGGCTGCCAGCTGTACTGCATCAGCCTGCAGGTTAATCGGCTCACAGGACAGAGACAGAGGGCCAACTGCGCCCCATTACATCAAACTGCTTATGGCCAGGCTCTATTGTGCTTCCTAACCACTCACATATTCTTCTGAAGTTTCCAAGAGACACGAAAAGGATCCAGGCATAAGAAGAGGGACAGCTTCCCATTAGCCACCCATGTAGCGGGCTGCTTTTCTTCCTCGTCCTCTGCTCCCTTCCTCCCCGAGGCAGACATCGTCACCACCACTTCTGTGGCCTTGAAGGCATCCATAGATGAGCCAACCCCTCTGTCTTTGAATCTGTTAGATCTGCATCCTTTAGTTTCTGGTTCCTATTTGTGCAAATATTGGCTCCTGATTTCTGAAAAGATTTGGCTACGGCTTTTGTTTGTTTGCTTGCTTTTTTTTTTTTTTTATTTCGAGCACATTTAGAGTCTCTGAAGTCTCCTGAAATAATTCCCAGCCTGCTGATTCTAGTGCACAGTTCATCATACTCTAACATTGACTGCCCAGGTGCAAATCTATATTCCCTTCTGACTTAAGAGCAAATTTCCCCTGAGTAATACCTGCCCTGCTATTTTATTCCAGGTAATATTGATCTCCCCGCTCTCCTCCAAAGCCCCTTGCAGTGTGCCAATAATTTTGTTATAGAAACCTTTTATTAATGGACTCCCACAGCTTAATTTTGTTTAGGTAAGTTTTTTTTTTTAAAAAAAAAGGCAGAATAAAAAGAGCAACAGTTGACAAAATGTTATATGCTCCAAAACTTGGGGCACCTGTGAAGTGGTTTGTGGGAGTTGGAGTGTCAGTGTGAGTAGGCAGGGCTGTTATAAACAAAACTTCAACCAGCTGCCCCAGCACTCTGAGTCATCTGGAACAAGAGGATGTCCCACTAAGCTGCAGGTTTTGATTATACCCGGAGCTGAGTGGCACCAAGCCCAGAAGTAACTGACACATCAAGACCTAAGCCAAGCACACTCCTCTTAGCTGGCTGTCCCAGTGATGCTGAGATACCCAAACTGAGAAAGCCCAACATGCACCAGGAGAGACTGGGCTGACATGTCTGATGTGAGAAGGAATGTATTTTATCCCCAAATCAGCCGCTACACGGTGATTAACTCAGACCCAGAGAGGAGCTGGTTTTCCCAGGCTGACTAAGTCTCTGAGAGGCTGTTAGCAGTTCCTCAGAGCAAAGTTAATCAGAGTGAAAATCACGACAGGAAAGATCTTACCCACAATCCCAGTGACCTGACCGCAGGAGAGACTGCCACTGAAACTCCCTGAGAGGAGGTCAGAGACTAGACCCAGAGCAAAGGCCTAGCAGACGCCTCACACCTGCCCGAGTCCTGGGTTTTCCAGCCATGGCGGTAGGGCCTCTGTTGCCACAGACTCAGGTTACATCACACTCTAGAATGACTGTGGTTAGGCTGAAATGACTGCACACCAAGCAGAACCATCTTCAGGTCGACTCTTATTCTGACATTGTAGATCTAACCTGGCCAGTTCTAAGGTTAAGTAGAGAACATAAGAGGATTAAAGCCACTGAATGTCCTCCCTACACATCTACCCTGTTAGCCTGTGGTCATACCAGAATCCGAGGGACAGTTCATATCAAGGTTGTTAAAGACAAATCACTCATAAAGATGATTAGATATTTGGATAGGTGAGAAGATGGTTGCTTGGATGGATGAGATGAATGGATGATTGGCGGATGGTTGGCTAGGTGGGCAGATGGTTGAATAGGTAGGTAGGTGGGTGGATGAATGGATTGTTGTGTAAAAGATGGGTGGGTGGGTGGGTGGATGGATGGATGGAGAATGGATGGGTGGGTGGATAGATTAGATAGGTGGGTAGGTGGATATATATGTATTGGTGGGTATATAGATGAATGGTCAATAAGGTAGATGAGGAGAGATAAAGGGACAGATAGGTAGATGAAGGAATGAAAAATGGAAGACTGAAGAGGAATCAGACATAAATTCCAGAAAATGTAGAATAAGAAAATTCAAACACAGGGACTGGAGGTATTGCTTGTTAGTAACTGTTTGCCCTGACTTTGCAAAAATCCCAGTACTGAAAACAGGGGGTGGGGCAGAGGACATACATTGTTAATAGAAGGATGGAAACAGGGGGAGCAGAGCCGGAGCTGTGAGAGACCACTAGACAGAGCATGGTCTGGAAAGAGGAGGCCAGACAGAACTGCAGCTCTGGTGAGCAATGGCAGAGAGCAGAAAATCCTGGGAAAGGCAAAAGAACACTGCTTATCTTGGTAATTTTGGCAAAGTGTCTTTTATAGTCAGAACCCTTGAGGCAGGCGCAGCCTTCCATCATCAAAGGACATAGTTTCATGTGTCCATCTGTTCAAATGCTCCGACAATTCCTTCTCTTCACCAACACACAGAATGCGTGGAAAAGAAACCGAAAAGCTGCCTTCTGGTGCCCACGACAAGACTCAACGAGATCGGCTTCCTCACGGGCTGTATAGGGTGGAAGCCTTTACCCCCCAACACCTGGAAGATTTACAGTATCTGAACTTATAAATAGCCTTTGACTGCAATGGCACATAGGACTTGTCTTTTCCTGCCACTCCTTTGGTCTTTCACTGAAACCATTAGCGCTCTACTAAAGATCAGGAAAAGGAAATGTATTTCAAACCTCCTACCATTGTGCTGTTTGTTGACAGTGGAACACTTAGTAAAAAAGGTTAAAGGGCTAGCTGCAATGGTGTCGGGGGTCAAGTATGGACTTCCTTTTCTGAGCGGGGACTATCAAGGAGCTGGAGATATAGCTCAGTTGACAGAGAACTTGTCTGGCATGTGCAGAGACCTGGATTCCATCCCCACTACTGCATGAAACAAGGCATAGTGATGTACTGTGTACTAAGGAATTGTAAACAGAAGGACCTTGTGTTCAGGATTGTCTTTGGTTACATAGCAAGTTTGAGCCAACCTGGACTACATAAGACCCTGAATCAGAAAACAAAAGAAGCCAAGAGCTATTGAGTAACACTGTCCTGAGACTAGAAAAGCCCTACATATCCCTGCTTTCAACAATCCCGTGTATAATAGGCTGGATCTGGATCACACCATTGAGCTAATGCCTTTCTCCAGCTGTTTCCAGTGTATTAAACCACTTTCCACATCATCTACATCAGTACCCTATGAGGTTGTGCTGGTTAGTCTTAAATATTAACTTGGAAAGAATGTTTCAATTGAGGAATTGTCTAGGCCAGATCAGCATGTCTGTGGGAATGTCTATAAAGATGGTAGATTGTCACTTGATACAGAAGGGCCTTACCTACTGTGGGCAACACCATTCCCTAGTTTGGGGGTGTAGACGAGCTGGTAAGGGCTAGTTGAGTACTAAGCAAGTAGGCAAAATTGGGTACATTCATTTCTCTCTGCTCTTGACTGTGGATGAGATGTGATGTGGCTAGCTTCTGGAGTTCCTGCCAAGGTTTTCCTGAAATAACGGCCTGTAGCCTAGGGTTCCATCAGCCTCAGCTGATGATCAAAGAACTCTCGGAGTCTACAGAAGAAACTTTGGGACCCACCTCCCTTTGTTCTAGAGACCACGAGACTAAAATGATGACTGGCTGTGTTAAAACTAGACCCGTGTTTGCTGCTCTTCTACCATACCACACTGCAGTATTAGGTGGGGGATCAATACGCCTTGCTGGAGGGCTTGTAGGTAGCCCCAGAAATGGCAGAAGCTCCAGTACCAAGTCCAAAAATGTAGAAGCACTAAATAAAATCCAGAGTTACATTCAAAATGAAGAACTCAAACATCAGTTCAGCTATAGCTGCAGGATGCTATGGTTCCCCCAATCATGTTCTGTGGGGAGGGAGGGAGGAGGGTAAACGTGGGTGTGCAGGTGGATTGTGCAAGTGTGAATGCGTGTGTCTGTCCACGCATGTGAAAGCTAGAGGTCAGACCGCGCGTCCTCCAGAGCTATGCAGTTTGTTTTTTGAAAGATGGTCTCTCATGGGGACCAGGGCTCAGCAGTTAAGCTGGGCTGGCTGGTCATCAGCCCCACTGACCCTCCCGTCTCTGCCTCCCCAGTGACAGGGTTACAAGTACACACCGCTCCACACAGCTTTCTTACATGGGTTCTGTGGAGCAAACTCAACTCCTCAGAGTGGCAAGCACCTTCCCTACCGAGCTACCTCCCTAGCTTACCCACAAATCACCTTTCTAATAAACAGGTTCAGAACATATTTATGGTTGGATTTTATTTCAGTAAATGGACCGTGGGGAAGGGTCTTCTCAAAAGATCTGTTACCAGGATTCCATCCTCTGGAGATAAAGTCAAAGCGCGCTGACCCTGATTCTCAGCTCTAACAGTCTTGCGAGAGTCCCCCACACGGAAAGAGCACCTCTGCCCACAGCCAGGTCAGACAGCATTTAGTTCGCCTTTCCCACGCTGTTTTCTTGCCCCTGAGCGGCAAACACAGCATTTGTGTTCCTCCCCAGCACAGTCCTTTCTGTTGAGGCCCCTCTGCTCTGCTTCATCTCCTTGGCTGCCATTTGTGGCCGAAGAAGGAAATGTGCCCGAGGGGGAGAGTCTCCGTCTTGGTGCTATTAGTCTTCCAATCTTCTGGTCCAAACAAATGTGCTCGGTGAGAAGATGAAAGCTGGGCTTCTGAGCATGGGAGACAAGCCAAAGCCAAACACTAAACCGGCACAAGCAGGTGTCTGGCTTGTCTCATCTGAGCTCTGTCATACCTCTATTTAGAGATTTGGGGAACTGTGCTCACCCCCATCTGCCTGAGAAGTCCACTTTAAGAGCGTTAAGAAAACCCACAAATAGGTAAGGGAGACCCCATGTCACAACTGACGCTCAAGGCTTTCTGTTTTGAAGCAAGAAAAAGAGTAAAACACAGTGAAGATCTCTGCCACCTTTGTTTAACAACCACATCAGAGAGTGACAGGCCTAACAGCCAACTGTGTTTGATCTGAAGGTGCCAACTCGACAGAATAGCACCTTGGACCATCTCCACTTCCTCCAAACATCGCATGGAGTGGTCCAATCACACCGTTTCAGCTTCAGATACCTCAACACTTAGGTTTTCTAAACAGTGGTAAGAAAAAGTAGAAATGACTGAAGAATAAATCAATAAAATGAGACTTAAACATGTTGAAATACTGTCATAGAAATGGAACATTTTGACATACATTTCCATATGAAGGAAACTTGGATAATTACAGACTAGTATTAAACAGTATAAACCAAGACTGGAGAGATAGTCCACTTGGCAAAGTGCTTGCCTACCGAACACAAGGGTCCACATTATAAAAGAGACCATGTTATTTTTTATTTTTTTATTCATTTTTTTTAGAAATAATTATCATCAGCTTTTGCTTCCTGGGTTTTTTTTTAATTTATTTATTTATTATGTATACAATATTCTGTCTGTGTATATGTCTGCAGGCCAGAAGAGGGCACCAGACCTCATTACAGATGGTTGTGAGCCACCATATGGTTGCCGAAAATTGAACTCAGGACCTTTGGAAGAACAGGCAATGCTCTTAACCACTGAGCCATCTCTCCAGCCCTGTTATAAAAAAGAAAAGAAAAAGAAAATAGGCTTAGTAACTCACCCTCATGATGCCCTCACTGGGGAGGCAGAAACAGGCAGATCCCTGGCACTGGCTGGCCATCCAGATTGGCCCACTTGGCAAGTTCCAGGCCAGAAAGAGAGATCTTGGCTCAAAGACAAGGAGGATGGTTCCATTTGAGGAAATAACATTTGAGGTTGCACTCTGACCTACGCACACACATATGCATACACACATACATGCACAGCATACCCACAAAGGCATATGCACATACTCATTTACACACACAAATGTTTTTAAACATTTTTTAAAAAAACAGACACCAGGCCAGTGAGTGTGTAAGTGTGACAGACCTGAGTGTGATCACAGGATCTGACAGTGGAGCAAGAGAACCAATCCTCAAACGTTATCCTCCAGCCTGCACAAACACACCATGGTGTGTACACATTCATATCGACACATATACCCCCTCCCTTCTTCCCTTCCTCCCTTTCTTACCCTGTCTCTCATATAAAATAAAAAACCCACAATAGAAAAGGCCACGCAAGTGTATTTTCACAATGTATCAGAATATTTAAGTCCATAGAGAAAGAAGGTGGCTATCAGAGGCTGTGGAATGATAAGAACTCCTTATTATTGGATATAGACTTTACTTGGGGCTGATGAAAACATTCTGGATGCAGATGGAAGACACACATTGAAGTTATACTAAACACCACCGAATCGTATGCTCTCATTTTGTGTGCATGGACTTACATGATTTTTAAACAAAGGTAAAGTAGGGTTGAAGAGATGACTCGGCAGTTAAGAGCACACACTGTTGCTACAGAGGAATAGCGTTCAGATCCCAGCACCCAAAGCAAGTGGCTCTCAACCACTTATAAGTTCAGCTCCAGGGGACCTGCCACCCTCTTCTGGTCTCCACAGGTACTGCATCCATGTGCACATGATGGGGGGGACACACACACAATTAAAACAGGGTATTTTAAAATGTAAAAGCACCCTTTCCCCTGCAGTGTTGGGTATGTAATTTGAAAATAATGCTAGTGTGCTTGTTTTATTGTTGTACTTGCTTAATGTAAATCTTAACTGTATACAGGGTATGAGAGGCATTATCTACCTCCTGAAATGTTACAAGGTAAAAGTAACAGAAATTGGACTGGCAAATGATTTACAAGGTAAAGATCCTTGCCACCAAGACTGACAAAGTTGTGAGCCCCAGAACCCACACAGTGGAAGGAGGGCACCCACTCCCACAAGTTATCTTCTGACTTCTAATGTAGGTCATGGCACATGTGAGACCTTTGTGCACCCCCACACACATGCATGGATACACGTACACACATACATCCATAAATAAAAGTAAAAAAAAAAACAACTTTTGAGTCACAGAAATTTAAACTGTTGTCAAAGAAATAACGGATGCCTAAGTCAATGAATATATGGCAATTATTCTATGAATATTGTACCTTATACATACAAATTTTTAGAGCGTCATATTGTACCCCATAAAATGTAATTATTCCATGTCAATTAAAAATAAAAGCAGGGGGTTGGGGAAATGACTTGGTAGTTAAAGTGTTTGCTGTGCCAATGTGAGGATCTGAGTTTGAATTCTCAGAACCCACATAAAGGCTGGATACCTAGCACATGCCTGTAATCCCAGGGCTTTTACTGCAAGGCAGGAGGCAGAGGTGGGAAATCCCCAAATTCTTAGGCCACTGCACACAGCTGCTAGCAAGAGACCGTTTCAAACAAGATGAGAGGCAACAATCAACACCTAAGGTTGTCTTCAGACCTCCATGTGCACAGGTTGGCACAGGCACACACACATACACACATGCAAACACACACACACACACATACCATTCACACACAAGAAGTAAAAATTTTAAAAATAAATATAGAAGCAGGACCAAAACTACATACAAATAAAATGAGTGTTGAGTCACAAGCTGCTTCTTTCCCCACAGAGGAGCTGGGCCGCCAGAGCACACTCAGAATAACCTGTGAAAATTCCCAGAGTCACACTCTAAGAAAAATGAGGCCAGACAAGCTTCTGCAAATGCCTTGCCTGAAACCTCAGATCATCCAGAGTGGCGAGGTAGTTTGTCTGGGTGGTTTCAACTCTTGACCCAGAATTGAAACTCTCCTGAAAAGACGGGTGGGAGCAGCGAGGTCTTTGAGTCACTCCTTCCTCTCAGGGGGCCTTTCTCAAGCACTGGCAGGTCAAGCCTGGTTTGTGGGCTAGCCTCAGCCTAAAGACCTACTTTGCAAGACTTGGAAGAGCTGCATGCTTTGTGCCCGCTGGAGACAGGCACGCTGGTGGAACTTTGGGCTGAGAAGGGTAGCAGGTTGCCAGAGAGGAAAGAAGATTGTGGGCCAGGCCATACTATGAGATCTTACTTAATTTGCTGCTGATCCTTAAGAACTAATGTTCTCACAAGTTCCACCTTCCTGAATGCAATCATTTAGGTATCAGAGTCCTAGTGACCCACTCCCTGGACCCCACCCTTTGGTCCTCCCAGTTTCCCCTTGGCTATGCAGCCCTCCTCACCATTGTTAACTTCCTACCTAAGTAGGAAGGCATGTGCAGACACCCTCCTAGCCACCCTGTACCTTCGCTTCTCTAGGTCAGAGGAAAACTCATAGAAATCAGCTCTTTCCTTCCCACATGGGGCTCCCTGGAAATGAACCTGGGTCATCAGGTCCGGTAGCACACACCTTTACCTGCCAACTGTCTTTCCCACCCACCTCAGGGGCTGGAGCAGCTTAGGACCGTGCGATGTCTAACACCTGAAGTTAGGAAGTCCAGCTTTGTCACAGAAGTTGAATGTTTTAGCGCCACTTCTCCAACTTACCCACTGAATTTTATACCTCCTACTGAGAACAGGACCTGGGTGCTGTAACATGGTGTCTGGCTCCCTGTGTTTGGTACACTGCCCGTCCAGAAAGGTCACTACTAAATAACTAAATGAGTGGCATTCAACAATTGGGTTCACATGAAGCAATGGAAGAGGCATCTAGGGTACAAAATAAGAAGATCCTCTCAAAGTTGCTGTGGCAGGTGCCAGACGCTAGATACCACATTGTGTCACAGTCTTCAGGAGACCAGATGTGAGAGAAAAACTCAGGAAAGGATGAGACTGGCAGAGACAGAGGTGGATGGGGTCAGGGAACAGGCTGAGAGGGGTCACGCAGAACAGAGAAGCTGATATAATTCCTGGGGATGACTTATTTATCATTCAAGTTTGGATTTTCCTTTCCCCAAGTCCTCTGGGAAGTTGGACTACCTTTGTTAGGGTCAATGCATGGGCCCCAACAAGCTATGTTCAGTCAGCCATCATCAGTAGCTCCCTGGCCTCCAGACACATATATGCACACATGCACATACACACACACACACACACACACACACACACACACACACACACACACACACACATGCACACAAAGCTAAATAAGCAGGAATTCTGCTGGCATCATAGCTTTGTTCCGTGAGTTTTGCTTCGGCATCTTGGCATAGTTCCAGAGTCAGCGCTTGCTGTGGGACAATGGTTTTACCCTGTAAAGATTTGTTTCTTGTACTTGTTTAATAAAACGCTGATTGGCCAGTAACCAGACAGGAAGTAGAGGTGGGGTGACCAGGCAGAAAGTAGAGGTGGGGCAAGGAGAACAGGAGAATTCTGGGAAAAGGAAAGATTTAGTCTGCAGTCTTCACCTAGGCACAGAGGAACCAAGTTGAGAAATTCTCTCTGACAAAAGTACCAAGCCACATGGCTAACACAGACAAGAATAATGGGTTAATGTAAGATGTAAAAATTAGTTAATAAGAAGCCTGGGCTAATAGGCCAGCCAGTATATGATTAATGTAGACCTCTGTGTGTTTCTTTAAGGACCAGGTGGGACAAAAACCTCAGACAACAAGCGCTGATGCTCTGCTATCTGGGTAAGCTCCTTGCAGTGTGGCCACATCGACAAAACTCAAACATTGTAGAGACGTCCCAGAAAGAATTCTCAAACGTCACAGAATTTGCGCATTAAAAATTGTTCCTGCTCTAGGGGTGTAGCTCAGTTGGTAGACTGCATGACCACGAAGTCCTGAGTTCCATCCTCAGCAACACATAACGCAGCACAGTTCAGCATACCTATCACCCCAGAACTCTCATGGTGGAAACAGGAAGATCAGGAGTTCAAGGTCAAACTCATCTACACAGTGTTGAAAACTAGCTTGGGATTAATGAGACCTTGTCTCACAGAAGAAAATGTATGTACTTTCCCAAGACCTTAAACAAGCAGAAATGTAGCATTTTTGTTGCTCCCCCACCCTCACCCCAACCCCTCCTCCCCTGAGTCATGGCTCTTAATGCTTGTGGGAGGATGAAAAGGGTTCCCAGAAAAACAAACAAACAAACAAGCAAGTGTAGTCATCTACAGCAGAAAGAGAAGGTTTTGAGCCAATTTGAAGCAAACAATTTCAAAAGGAATTTCTAGCAATACAAACAAGAACATGCCCCATCCCAGGTGAATCAGGTCCATTTCTGGAGATGGCCGACACACCACACTATCTTCTGCAAACGTCAGATACATCTCTGCTTCCCCTGATCTCTCTGCCTGAAGGAAAATCGAGATCCCACTCATCTCTTGGTCTGCTTGAGACTAGTTCGGAGCTCACGGATTCTCAAAATGGTGTCCTAGGAACAAACTCAGAGACTCTCAAGCATGTCTTCTCAGACATCAGTGATATGGAATGAGTCATGGAGCTTCAAATATGACCAATACGATCAGCTTCCTCATGCAGTGGATGGGAATAATACAGAGATCACAACTGGACAATGTGCGGAGAAGGGACCGTTCGGTCCTAAATAAGATGTCTCCGTCAAACCCCTCCAGGGCTCAGGGAGCTCTGCAGAAGAGGATGCAGAAAGTCTGAAAGAGCCAATGGGAGTGGTCGATACCAAGGAAATAAGGCCTTCTAGGCACAACAGACTGACACACGGATGAGCACACAGACACATGCACGGGGCCTGAATAGGTCTGGGTCAGGAGCTCCCAGAACTGAGCAGAGAGAACAACAGGACACAAGTCCCCATCCCCAACCCAGAAGCTCTCTCCAATAGATAACCACTCACAAGGGAAAAGCTAGTTTTCTTCAGTACAGTCTCACTGGTATACAAACCGCTCTTAAGAAAGGCCTCATGGCCAGCAGTAGCTGGTCAACACAAAATGAACTCCATATTTGGGGTTTTTTTCTCATAATGCTTTGTTAGGGCATTTTTTGAACTTACAGATCTTTTGTTTGTATGTATTAACATTTTTAGTTTTGCTTCTATGGGTTTTCTGTGTGTACAAATGTGTGTCTCAGCGTCTGTGTAGGCTTCTTGTGCTTTCTCTTTGGCTCTGTTCGTTTGTTTGCTTGCTTGCTTGTTTTGTCCTATTCTGATTTGTCTTCATTTTATTATTACTATTTTTGAAGATGCCTGCTTGTATTCTAATAAGAGAGAAAAAGAAAGGGTGCGGATTTGATGGGTGGGGAAGTGGGGAGGATCCGAAGGGGTTGGGGGAGGGGAAACCATAATCAGAATATATTGTATGGGGGGTAACCTATATTTTAATCAAATGAGAAAACAGGGGGTTCAAGGACAGGGTGTGGCTCATTGGGTAAAGTACATGCTGTTCAAGGAGGAGAACCTTGAGCTTGGATCCCCAGCACCACATAAGAGCAGGTTCTGGAAGCACACATCTGCAACTCTAGCCTCCAGGAGATGAAGACGGGCTCACCCAGGGCCTTGTGATCAGTGAGCTCTATATTCAGTGAGAGACCAGCTTCAAGAAATAACACAGACAGTGAAGACACCTGATACCAACCTTGCATGTGTGAGTGCATGCATGTACACACATCGACACATGTACACACATCGACACATGTACACACATGTAAAATAAAAAATATATTTTATCGTGTTCGGATGGAGGAAGGTCATTGGCTAAGTAATAAAGAAACTGCTTGGCCTCATAGGTTAAAACATAGGTGGGAGGAGTAAACAGAACAGAATGCTGGGAGGAAGAGGAAGTGAGCTCAGAGGCCATGCTCCTCTCTCCTGGGCAGATGCCATAAAGCAAGCTGCCAGGTCAGACATGCTGAATCTTTCCCGGTAAGACTGATGCTACACAGATTATTAGAGATGGGTTGATCGGGATATGAGAATTAGCCTGTAAGGGCTAGAGTTAATGGGCCAAGCAGTGTTTAAAAGAATACAATTTGTGTGTTGTTATTTCGGGGCATAAGCTAGCCAGGCGGCCAGGAGATGGGGCGGCAGGAATGCAACCCGCAGCTCCTTCAACAGTGTTCAAACTCTGAAAAATCTGATATACTGAAGTTGGAGGGTCTCCAAGTAACCTAAATGATCAACTAAAAAAAAAGTAACAAAACAAGTTGCAATTTTAAAATCTGATGCATAAAGTTAGATGTGTGTGTGTGTTTAATGTGAAGTCTAAGTGTCTTATACATATAGTTTAATGTGAACCATGAAAGGGTTTCTAGGAGGGGTGGAAATTTGATACATGAGGTTCTTAAACATGTTTATTCGAATTGCCTCTACTACCAGCATTCCTCTGATGAGATCATATGTTTTAATTTATGCATCTATTGGCTTGATAAAGAAATGTCTTTGACTCTTCAGTAAGGTACTGAAAATATGCCTGTTCACACATGGTGCTAGAATTTAACTTTGTATAGTCTCATTAGAATTGGCGCATAAGCCTTCGCTTAATCCTTCCGAGAACGCTCACTGTGCTGTTGTCAGTGAAGCCCCACCAGCTGGCCCAGGACGTTTAACACTGGATAACACTGATTAGAGATCCAAGTCTCCCAGATGGCCACAGGATATCCCACAGGAGTTCTGGTGAGGATCCGTTGGTGATGGTGGACCAGAGACCAGAGGCCTTGAACCAGACAGTGGCTCACTGCACTGAACATTTGCTAGTAAAGCTCACAGGATAAACGGCCGTGCTATGTGACACACCCCCAGTGCCACTAGGACAAATGAAGAGGTGTTGGAGAAGCAGGAAAGCAGAAGCAAAGAGGTTTGCTTTTCTTATTGTTGTTGTTTTTGTTTTTGTTTATTTGCTTGCTTGCTTGTTTGGTTTTGTTTTCTTCTGGAGGGGCACCGGAGGGTGAGGAGAGGATATGGGGGGGGATCAGTAGGTGAGCAGAATTGGGGTGCATGATGTGAAACTCTCAAAGAATCAATAAAGAAGTTAATTTTTAAAAAAAAAATTAAATAAATAAATAAATAAATCCAGGTCTCTGCATTTTCTTCAGTGGTGTAGCTATGGTAAGTTGTCTATGATCCTATAACTCCCCACTAAACTCCAATAAGCGACCTCTCACCCACACCCCGTAAGTAACCCTTCATTCACGATACCATAAGGAACCCCTCACCCATGCATAATCTTATAAGAAACCTTGACCAAACTTGTTGATTCAAAAAAAATTAGACATGAAAGCCAAAGGGGGACAAGTTAGTTTTTAAAAAAAAAAGAAAAGAAAAGAAAAGAAAAGAAAAGAAAAGAAAAAGAAAACAGTAGGATTGGAGAAGATGGGAGAGAGCAATGGGCAAATATACGATCAAAGTACATACATTATGAAAATGTCATAATGAAATCATTATTATATATAATTAATACATGTTCATAAAAAAACTTTTTTTCAAAGATTGAAGTGTCTGAACCTAGTTCTACTTTTAACTGTTTGATCCAAGAGGGACAATTGAGTTTGCTTGTCTATTCTCATAAATCATCCTCTTTTCCAGATCACTCCCTGTGTCTCCTGAGTCATAACCAGTGGGGAACATATTCATTCATAAACAGATTATGAAAATTCAACAGTTTAAAATTGAACAGGCCAGCCTACAAACTTGTCAAAGATGAACGATGCTCTGGGGACGTAAAACCATAGCAGGCTCACAGTGAAGGAGACAGACACACAGGAGCTTGGCTTCCCAGCCTCTCTAGCAAGATGGTGACAGTTTCCTTTAGAGAGCGGGGACTGCAGCTGGGGAAGGTGACTCAGTGGGAAAAGCACTGGGTACATAAGCAAAAGGGTCTAAGTTCGATCCCTGAGGCCCATACAGAAAACCATGCATGGTATGTACTTGCAATCCCCAAAACAGGAGAAGAGCTGAGACAGGTGGATCTCTGGAACTAGTCAGGCAGCCAAGCCTATTTGATGAACTCAGGTTCAGTGAGAGACCCTGTCTCAAACAAACAAGGTAGATAGTAACCAAGGAATGCTGAGGTTGACTTCTGGCCTCCATAAAAGTGCTCCAATATGCATGTACAGGCACATGCACACATGCGCACACACACCAAGAAAGAACAAACGGTACTCCATTTTAACAAGAACTCGCAATATCGACTGATGCCATCCACATCTGGATCCTGACTGAGGATGGGCTCCAGGTTACACAGCAAAACACCTCGCACCGAGGGACTGTACAGCCGCCTTCGGGGCCACGCTAAAGTGCAGCCGTCACTTTCACAAGCGAAACTACCAAAGGAAAACAACGTTACCAGCAGATGACATAGCACATCTCCGTGTGCAGTCTGTGGACAGAGTGGTGTTGTTTCGCTGCCCTCCTGGTTGCTTTGACGCCCGTCTGTTTCCTGTCTGAATCTTCTATGCAAAACCTGACCTTAAATTGGGCTGGCTGGTACCAGCTTAAGGCTTTGAGGTTTTTCTCAAGTATTGAATACCACTTTTGAAAGGCTGGAGCAAAGAAAACAGGATGTGTCTAGCTGAGTTTCAGGGGTGCTTGAAATGTATGTCATGAGGTCTTCTGTGGGGGCTAACAGCCTGGCTGATACAAGATTCTCCGCATGTGACCTTTCTTTAACTACAGTCAAACGTGTGACTTCCCTATCGCTGGTCCTCACCTTCAAGGATGTATCCCAGCTTCAGGCCTGCTCTTCATCTTCATGGAACATCCAAACCTGGGCCGCCCAGGGAATGTGCTTATGAAGCCATCTGGCGAGGCAGCCCAAGTCACGGCTCTGAGCCTCGCTGCCAGCAGTCCACACACAGAGGGAAGCAGCTCTCCCCTCTCTCCCTCCTTCCACCCCCCTTTCTTTTCAGTTTCTTTCTCCCTTCCTTGCTTACTTGTTTGCTTTTGTGTGTGTGTGTGTGTGTGTGTGTGTGTGTATACAAGCTCACATGTGTTCACATGAGCATACATGTATGTGGAGGCCGAAAGTCAATGTCAGGTGTCTCAATCACTCTCCACCTTATTTTTTTTAACAGGGTATTTCACTGAACTTGGGGCTGCTGGTTTAGGTTTGGACAGACTGACTAGCCAAGGCTCCAGGCATCATCCTAACTCCAGCTCTACAGTGCTGGGACTACAGGCATGGTGAACATCACAGCCCCACCTTTTTTGTTTTAACGTGGGTGTTGACATGTTGGACCCAGCTCCACGGGTAGCACTTTACAGACTGAGCACGCGCCTCCTCTTCTTCTTCTTCTTCTTCTTCTTCTTCTTCTTCTTCTTCTTCTTCTTCTTCTTCTTCTTCTTCTTCTTCTTCTTCTTCTTCTTCTTCCATGAAACCAACAAGGAAG
The DNA here is from genome assembly GCF_000317375.1 of Microtus ochrogaster. Taxonomy (NCBI): domain Eukaryota; kingdom Metazoa; phylum Chordata; class Mammalia; order Rodentia; family Cricetidae; genus Microtus; species Microtus ochrogaster. Next base: position 943,038 of record NC_022013.1, on the reverse strand, counting down.
GGTCATTAATTTCTTTGGAAAACAGGGACTCATTTGGAGGAAGATAAGGCCCACAAGGCCATAGACCAACCTGGAGTCTGCCTGAGGGCCTAGCAACAGGTGCTGTCGGAGGCCCTGATAGCACCTAGTCAATGAGGGGCGACCATGCAATGTCAACCCATCTGTACTCAGCCTGAGTGCTGGGAGGAGGGTATGTAAGGCTCTCCCCATTGCTGAGCAAACAAGTCTGCTGTTTGCCTTTTACCTGACTTCTGGTGTCTATGCCACTGATACGGGTGCCTTCTCACCCCCTCTGAGGGAGCCCTTAGGACCCAGCAACACACATTGGTTGCTGATAAACAAAGAGACATTTATTTTCTCCCATTCAGTTTTTAAAAATATAATCTCCCTGTATTTTTCAGTTATTTGTTGCAGAAATCACTCAGGAAAGCAAACAATCCCACCGGCCATGCCACTGTGTTTCTGATCTGTATTTTCAGAAACTCGAGGAGCCCCTTTAAGTTCCCCTTCTGTGTAGGATCAGGCTGAGGTTTGAAAGGCAGAGTTATATACAGTTTAAAGGAACATATCTCAAAGTTGCAAAGCGTGCAGTTAGAACAGCAAGTATAATGTCAGTATTTCATCAGATCTTACAAGTCATGGGGGTGCTATGAACCATGCACGAGGGAGGGAAGGAAGACGTGGGGATCCCCAGGCTCTGGATTTGGACTGTCTGAGGCTGGTACTTTCAGTGCCCTCCCGGTGAAACCCAGCTGCCCACACGGCGTCAGAACAGATTCGACAAAGGTTTACCAACTATTTTGGGGAACTTCTGTGGCCACAATTGTTGTCTGAAAATATGGGCCTGTGGTTTGTCACACCATACCAGGAGACCCAGAGTCAGAACTTCTCAGGGAAGGAACAGTATTGGCTGGCGGTCTGTAGAACAGGGGGATTTCCAATCCTGGGGCGGCATGATGACACTCCATGTTTCTCAGGAGCCCTAAGGGGTTCCCTTATGTATGGTCTTGTAAATATAACACCATGGCAGCATCTGTGCACCTCAGTCTCCTGAAGGAAGATGAATAGGACAGAAGGAAGAGAAAACAGCTCCTGCCTGCAAATCCTAGCATCTAACTCACTTACCTGAGCATCCGTGGCCTCGTCTTTAAAACAGGGCTAGTAATCTCTGCATAGATGGGTTTCAGGAAGAGAATGTATTCAAGGGTGCTTTTTAAAGATCTAAAAAGCATCAAATAAATAAAATGTGTTAACACAGCATTCATTCGTGACACCAACTGGTCACCATGAATGCAATTGCTAAACTCATTTTTAAACATTTGCTAACCCGGGGAAAAGTTCAAGCAAATAAAAAGCCCACAGACTGGGGAAAGTACTTAATTAGACTAAAGCTCCCTGTGTAAGCATGAGGACCTGAGTTCAATCCCAGGAATCCACATTAAAAATAAAAAATCTCGCTGGGCTATGGTGGCGCACGCCTTTAATCCCAGCACTCGGGAGGCAGAGGCAGGTGGATCTCTGTGAGTTCGAGACCAGCCTGGTCTACAGAGCGAGTTCCAGGACAGGCTCCAAAGCCACAGAGAAACCCTGTCTCGAAAAAAAAAAAATCTCAGTGTGGTGCAAGAGTTGCCCTCTCCGGGACAAAGTCAGTCCACATTGACATCAGAGGGGTAGAAACTCTCTAGTTAAAGCACAAACATTTGTCTTTGCTGACCACTCCAACACACTGGCCCACGTCTAGTCTCACACCCTGGAACTAAATTATGGAATTGTATATACACATGTGTTCAGGAATACATGGGCAGGCGTATGTACATGTTTATGTAGGTGTTATGTGGGCACATGTGTGTACATGCATTTGTAGGCTTGCGTGTAGAGGTTAAAGGTCAACCTGAGGTTTCCTTTCTCGAGAGCTGCCTACCTTGAGATTTTTCTAATTAAATCTCCAGGTTCTTTTATTTTTTAATTAGATATGCCTATTCCTTTATTTTTTTAGATTTAATCTTGTTGTTCCTTTATTGAAATAATTTCTGACTTTTATATATTGATGTCTCTAGTATTTAGAGACCTGCGCAGAAATTGCATCCAGACAGATTTTGATTAAAATTGGCCAATTCCACCTAGTTTCTTGGGACAGACTCTCTCACTGGGAGCCCCAAGTATATTATGCTGGCTGGCCAGTGACTCCAACGAGCCCATTTTTCAGCCTCCCCATTAGTGGGATTATAAGCACACATGCCTAGCTTTATGCACGGGTGCTGACTGAATTGCAAACACAGGTTTGCCATTCTTGCATGGCAAGTATGTTATCAAATGAGTTACCTTTCCCAGTCCCCAGTGGTAGAATTTGTACTGAGCAGATCTTAGTGGCTCACAACCTGGAAGAAGTTGCTATTGCAGACGTTCCCAGATCCCATGTAGAATGTCCTGCATGTGGAGCCAAGTCCCAGCCTGAAGATTTATCCAGCATTCCCAGAGTGGGGCCTCCCCAAATGTGTCAAAGGGAGGAAGCATCCTTACCTGCCCATGAGTGTGCGCTTGATGGTCCTGATCATTTCCAAATCATTTCACACTTCCACTCATGTAATGGTTGATTTTCCAGGTCATAGATTGCATGGGTTCACTCACCACTTACAGGACAACTATTGATTGTTTAATTGCTAGGTGAATCCCATAGAGACGATAGAAAAATCAGATGGTAAACATTTAGAGTTTAATTGCCTGGTTTATCTTAGAGTCTTCCTGGGGAGCAGTCATTTACTGTTGAAGTTAAATTTAATCCTAGAAAAAATCTCAATCAAGGGTTGGGGACGTGGCTAAGGTGACTGCTTAGCTTGCAGAAGCCCCAGCTCCCTCCTAAGCCACACATAATCACACGCCTGTAATCCCAGCATTTGAGATGTAGGGGCAGAAGAATCTGAAGTTCAAAGTCAGCCTGGGATACATAAGACCTTGTCTTAGGACGAAAGAAGGAATAATCTCCATTGATATCTATTGATCATAATGGAAAACCATTATTATGTACTATTAATGTGTACTAATAAAACGTTTTTAAAAATGAAAGTATTTCTTAATTTATCTATAATTGTCCGTGTCACTCTTTGGAACTTAATAATAAAACTACTTTTAACCAATAAGCAAAAATATAAACCCTGAGCACATCATCTGCAGATTTGCTTGTTTATCTTCCCAAGAGGCCACTTCCTGCTTATCTGAAGCCAGTGAAGGCACCAAATGGTGTCTTGAGGGTGTGCACCAGGCTTTCCCAACTAGATGAAGAGCTGGGAAATTGCAGATGGTGCTTGTCTTTGATGACCTGGCTTTAGAAACAAATGCTTAAAGGAAGCCATTAAAGAGGCAGACTCCAGACTGCTTCAAAAGCCACAGCTAGCTAATTCCCTTCCCCACACATACCTTTCCCCTAAAACAACAGGGGAGGCTAAAGCCCCCGTAGCCGGCCAGCCAGGAAGAAGCCTAAGTGGGAACAAAGAACACAGCAGCCTGGTGGTGGGTTTGACAGAAAGCTGAGTGGGGAAAGACAGCCCTAGATGCAGTCATACTAAGTGATTGGGAAATAAGATGAGACGATTCCCAGATAAAGAATTTTAGTTCTGGTTCTGCCACCAGTTTTATACTACCAAAATGACTTGTTCTGAAAATCAGGTGACTCTAAATGAGCCCTGCAGACCTTTCCAGTTTTGAAATGCTGTATGTCCTACCATTGGCACCCATAAGTCAGTGCTTGTATTTCTCAGCCGGGATAAAAATATGTCATTTATCTCACTTATGCCTAAGATGCTTTTTATCTGATTCAACAATTATCTAGATCACAGTTTAGCAGGGGCTTTGTTATAAATGTCTTCTGAAGATACAATGTTAAGATATTCTTCCCTTCATGGATCTATATCCTCGTGAGAGAGTTAGGCAGATATAATAAATATGTCAGGCCTGGTTAGCATTGTAGAGAAGCAGAAAGAAGGTGGGAGTGGATAGCTGTTGCGGGAGGTCCTTCCGCTCCTCCAGCCTATAGCCGCTGAGATACC
>NC_022013.1:920150-931134 GCF_000317375.1 Microtus ochrogaster | reverse complement strand
TTCCTGCTCGGCTGGCGGCTAGACTCCCTTCCTGGTCGTACAGAGGGCTGACGGTGATCTGTAAGTTTTTTTCCCCTTTAAATAAATACTACCCTGTTAATTATAATTCCAAACTGCTGTGGCATCGTTTGTGACTTACGTCTACAGATAGCCATGTTGAGGGCTATTTCTACCTTTCTTTATAAAGACATGCTACCTTTTGAAACATTTATTTATTTAGTGATATGGAGGGAGAACATATATGCCATGGCATGCATGTGGAGGTATTAGGCAGCTTTATGAAGCTGGTTATCATCTTCCACTTTTATGAAGGATAAAATTCAAGTTGCCATGCTGGTACTACAATCTTTACCCATTGAGGCATCTTGCCAGGCCTATTTCCATTTTTCAATAGGCTGCTCAGGACAAGTGAGATGGCTCATCAGGTAAAAGAGCTTTCCATGAGAGCCTGGTCACCTAAGTTCTAGGCCTAGAGTTTCCATGACCTCCACAGGCCATGCACACCGCGGCACACTTGAGACTAGATGCTCACATCGTAATAATAGAATAAATTTAAATAGCCTGACCAACATATACAAATCCATAATCCTGGGGATATGAATTCATAGGTAACCTTGAATTTGGTAGCTCATTCTTTCAGTTAGCCAGCTAACATTTGCTCTTAAAGAATTCACATCTTTGAATTCACATTCTTGAAGAGTTCACAGTGTTGGCGTGTAATATATCCCCATTGAGTGGCATCAGTTTTTGTTGAAGAGATGGTATGGGACAACAGTTAGCCAGGAGGGATCCAAAATAGCCCGCCTACCAACCAGGAGATCCAGAGCAACTAATCCCGGATGCACTACTGGCTCCCTGTCATCAAAGCTGAAATTTTAGGAAAAGTCCTCATGGGGTTAGAGAGATAGGTCAATGAAGAATAGTACTTGTATTCTTGCAGAAGACTCAGATTTGAGTTCTAGCACCCGCATAGTGGTCTACCACCTTCTGCAACGCCAGTTACAGAATCCTATGCTGTCTTCTGACCTCTATGGACACCATGTACATATGTGATATACATACATAAGTGCAGGCAAAACACCCAGATACATAAAGCAAAATAAATCATTCTTTTTAAAAGCACTTTAAGTCCTCACTTGAAGGCTTATTATAAGATAAGCATTAGCCCCACTTGTCACTAAGCATCAAGCCACTCACAAAGCACAGCCATCTAAGACTGAGGGTACAGCTCAGTGGGAAAATGCTTGCCTACTGGGCACATGGCACGCATCTCAGACTGCAGATGCACCTTGTGGTAGAGAGCTGTCTTTGTGTTCTCCCCCATCCAAATAGAAACCCAAACAAGCGACCAGGAGAGACCTGGCCATAAGCACGAGAGACTCCATTGGGATAACCGGAAGGAAACGGGATCCAGTGGGAGTTGAGGCTTATTTGGATGTCACTGGCTGATTGAGTCTTGGAAAACTCAGACGGCATTATACTATTGCAGAAGCAGAAAGGAAAACAACGCCCACTGAGAACCCCATTGCCCAAGTAGGGCTGGCTACAGAGAGACCACACCAGACAGAGGAGATTGATTGTAATAAAGGAGCTGGGGCTGGAGAAAGGGCTCAGTCAGTGAACTGCTTGCTATGCAATCATAAGGACGAGAGTTCGATCCTCAGAGTGGATAGATTTAAAAAAAAATGCAGACATGCTACTACACGCTTGTCATCCCATCTCTGGAGAGGTAGAGACAGGCAGATCCCCTGGAGCTTACTAGCCATCCGATGTAATTAACTTTGTGAGTTTCAGACCAATGAGAGGAGACTTGGTCCAAAACCAAGGTAGATGGTGCCTGAGAAAGAACAACTGAGGTTGTCCTTTGTCCTTAACAGGCAAAGATGAGAGAGAGAAAGAGAGAGAGAGAGAGAGAGAGAGAGAGAGAGAGAGAGAGAGAGAGAGAGAGATAGCTTCCATGCTATGAGGGTTACAGAGCCCAGCCTCCTCCATTACCTTGTCTGAGTACAAACCAGCCGCAGCGAGAACATCCCACTGCTGGCCCCAGAAAGCTACCAACAAATTACTTAGCCTGTCCTCCTCATTTGCATAAGAATCCCACTCCATCTGTTAGAAGAAGCAATATCCCTTCATGCTAATCTGATTGCTTCCATCATTCGTATTAAAAAACACGGAGGCTACCATGAGCTGTACTCTGACCTTTGATTTTCCAATATCGCATCTGGGGTAAGCACTTCCTTTTAATCTCTATGGACAATAGACGGGATTTCACTGAGGGGACTGTGACAGAGGCGGAGATCACAGAGCATGTGTCCATGACCCCAGGTTAGATGATTATAATAACGCATTTTGGGCTCTTCTAATAAAGAATATGCTGAACGGGCTCCCACGTGTGCGCACGAAAGTCTAATTGCTGTTAACATGTCACTCCCATCATCGAGAAGCAACAATGCACTGACGGCTTGTCAAATCTGGAATTGATTCCGAAATTGCTTTAATGAGGTGCTGAATAAGGTTGCAGGGGCCTGGCCATCTGAGAGGCCTCTGTAGCATCAGCACCAGTCACCTGCCGTGGCTTTGTTGGCTGTTCATAAATGAGGAACATTGCTATCTGGTTGCCGAGGATTTGCCAGCTCTGGGCCGAGATCGCAGCCTTGCTGCCACCACAAAAGTCCCTTGCCTTTTGACTTCATGTTTTCCTTCCGATCACATTCTTCCCAATGAGTACCGCCTTCTGAAAAGCCTGGGCTAGTCTGGCTGAAGAGCGCAAGGGAAGATTTCAAGTTCCTTCTTATGCCCTTTCCAGCCTGTGTGAGTGGCATTCGGAGAGCAATGGGGCTCTCGGCTTTAAGCTTTAGCCTGCCAGTTAAGACTGATCACCGGATAGATGAAACCTTCCGTGGGGAATAATGCATGCTCTCGGTTATTGTCCACAGTGAAGCAGTAAAAACCACTGTCAACCCATCTCCAAATTTCAATGCCCACTTCTGTTTGACCTAGAGGAAAAGCTGATAAGAGACATCCTCAAAGGATAGGCTCTTCTGCCATTCTCAATTCCAGACAACTGAAACCCAGTGTGTGTATAGTGACATCACAACCGCGTAGTAGCTGACGCCTGATATTCCCACCTTGCACAGCAAATGCTAGCAATTCGAAAGTAGTGAGGTACTAGGAGGAATGGCTCAGTAGCTGAGCTTTATCACCCACAGACATACATGAACACGGCTGCACTTGTCTGCAACTCCAGACCTGGTGTGGAGATCCTTGAAGTCTGCTGGCCGGCCAGCCTAGCCCAATCAGAAAGCCCCAAGATAAGTCGCAAAAATTAAGGTGGAGCTAAGGAGATGGCTGGATGGATAAAGCTCTGGTTGCACAACAATAGTAAGGATAAGAGTCTGGATCCCCCAAACTCACATTAAAGCCGAGAAAACATAGCATACATCTGCCATGCTAGTACTCCAAAAATAGAGAAGGGGGATACCTGGAGTAAGCTGGCTAGCTAGAGCTCTGGGTTTAGTGAGAAACCCTGCCTTAATAAAGAAAGTAGAACATGACTAAGGTTATTTGATGTCAACTTCAGACCTCTACACCAATGTGTGTGTGCATGTGTCTGTGTGTGCATGTGTGTGAATCTACAAATACCATTAGGCACTCACATACCTAATGGACATGCATACACATATATGCACATATATGCATACACTTATATCATACACATACTCAAATGAAACAAATACAAAGTAAATAATGTGGGGAGTGATTGAAGAAGATGCCCCCCAATGACCTTTGCCCTCCACATGCACACACACAGGCTTGGAAATGTGCACCCAAATGAACACACACACTAAAGCAGTAAGCAGGGACTAATTTGGACTCTCCAAGTGGGTTTGGACTCCTGATAAGGGAGAGGTGTTTCTCCAGCCAAGAGAGCTGACTAAGCTTTTCTACCTTCTTGTAAACAACAGCCGCACATGGACAATGCAGATAAATATATGCCTGGCTCAGGGTAAAAATAGAAAAGCTGCCAGCAGCACTTCACAAACGCCGCTTTCATTCCCCGTCTCCTCATTCAGAGCCCAGGTAGAAAGCCAAATTGCCTTATTTCCAAAGGAGATGAGTGTTCTTTAGAAAATATATCCCTATCCCTCTCCCGTGAGCAGCATCTCATTCTAAAGCCTCTGTGTTCGGGAATGCATGACCAGCATCCTTAGCTGGTAGAAATACTGTCAAGAAAGTGATTGCTCCAGGGACCACACTTCAGTGTTGTGAGGATGTACTCCTCATAAAAATCTGTAAACAAGGTCAAAAGAAGAGGGATATTCTGGCTGACGGACTGTCTAAGATTTTAAAAGATGGCCAGTTTTCCGCCAAAAAAATAAAAAGACAATGTGTTTAACTTTTATTTGTTGTCAAGTTTGATCTGGGGAGAGACATTCTCTTTAGGGATGTAGCTACTGGCAAGTTGCCTATGTTTCTCTGAGTAGTTTTAATTAAACTCACTGGGTGGCAATAAAAGGGGGTGGACTAGTGGAGATGAAAAATGGGGTTTGGCCAGCAACAGAAGTAGGAGGATGATAAGAGACGGTAATGGGGAGAATATGATCAAAATGCAACATGGACACGCACAAAAACAGACACTGCTGTGTATGGTTAATAAATGCTAATATAAAGAAAAAGAAGTCTGATCAGACAAATGAAAGCCCATATCCCATCCCACCCACCCCATAGCACATTGAGAAAGAAAAGCTCATTGCTTATGTCTAAACCAGAAATGAAAGTTGTTAGCATGAAGGGGGTGGATAATTGGCACCATAGGGGAAGGGATATTTTATCTTTTCACTTGAAACCTTCGGTCAAGCCCCTTGGTCTTCAAAGAAGCTTCAAAAAAAAAAAGGAAGATGCTTCTCTCAAGACCTCAGCGCCTCCTAGGCATCAGGCTTGAATGAAGAAGCATTAGCATGGGGGAGTATCTGCCTGGCTCCCTGCCCGTCCAATGACACTTCAGGCTGAGGTGCTCAGCAAAGCTCCTGGATCCTCCCACCCCACATTGGACCCCAAGTAAATAGGGGTCCCTGGATAGAGAGACTTAGACACAGAGCAGGAGGTGTGAACCACATCTTTGGGGGAAACTAGAAATTGCTGGTACAATGTGGAAAGGGTGGAGATACTCTGCTGTAGTTTAGCTCATGGTGAGGGGGGCCTATCTCTAGAGCAACAGAATACTTCTTCCTCCTCCTAGCTGCAAAAGCATTATATACCAAACTCATACTAGAACACTGAACTTGATGCAACCAGATCCTGACCTCCTTGGAGTTCTACATAGACAGAAGATAGAGTGTGTTTCTATACTATCTAAAGTTATACATAATCTAATGCAGGTAAGAATCCAAACCCCCAAGATGTCAATTATCTACCCCCTTCATGCTAAAAACTTTCATTTCTTCCTGCTGGTTTATACAAAAACCACAAAACATTTTCCCCCAGGTGCCTTGGGGTGGGTAGGATGAGAAAATTCTCATCACATTCTCCAGATCAGATTTCTTTTTAAAAATTATACAGTTGTTATATTCACAATAGTTCATTTCTCTGTAAGAATCACTACCTCTGGAGAGACAGTTATTAGGAAAAAAACATGGGCTACTAAGACAGCTCAGTGGGTGAGCCCAGTGGCTAAGCTTGATGACCTGAGTTCAATCCCTGAGACATACACGGTGGAAGGAGAGAGCCAGCTCCAGGTTGTCCTCTGACTACCACACACTGACACGCGCATGCCCACCAAAATAAGTAAAGGAATGAGGGACTGGAGGTCTCGGTGCTTAAGAGCACATACTGCTCTTTCAGAGGACCAGAGTTCAAGTCTCATCAGGCAGCTCACAACCACCTGCAACTCCAGCTCCAGGGGATCCAACACAACGCCTCTGGTCTCTGCAGGTGCCTGCATTTACATACACACATCCTCCAACACACACACACACACACACACAATTAAAAATAAAAATAGAAATTTAAAATAAATAAGAGACAACTGCAAGGGACTTAACAACGAGCCAGTGCCACAGAAGCAGGAAATGAATAATAAAATGCATGCAACTGTATATTACATCTCATGAGTTGTAAGTTTCAATAATAACAGCGATCTGTGTGTGCGCATATTCATGTGAGTAGTTATGCATGCGCACGTGGGTACATGTGCACGTGTCTGTCTGTGTGTGTATGTACGCATGTGGAGGCTGGATGACAACCTCAGTTGCCATATCAAATGCCATCTACCTTATTTTTTGAGACAGAGTCTCTCACTGACTCCCCAGGTAGGTCAAGTTGGCCACCGAGCCGACAAGCACACATCACCACCACACCTGGCTTTTCTTTTCCTTACATTTCTACAGTAAGCACTCTACAGCCCAGACAACCGGAAGGGAAAGAAAATATGCTTCTGTATCAAGCACATTACTTACGCATTACCTTTTTCTTTTCCAAGATGAGGTCTCACGTATCCCAGGCTGGCCTTGAACTTCTGATCCTCCTGCCTCCACCTCCTGAGTGCTGGGATTACAAGGGAGCAGAGCCACCACTCCTGGTTTTATCCTTATTGTTAACAGAACAGTACAGGCAGCCTCTTCCAGATCAGTGAGCTCCCCCTCGGGCCTAAAAACAGGGGTGAAGATGAATCCCAAGTGACCGAGGCCACAATGTCACTCTCTTCCACCACCTGCTCTCGGGGTCAGCTGCACTGTGGTGTGCAATTACTGACCTCATCACTCCCTCCTCACTTCCTTCTGCCTAATTGATGGCCCGACACCAGCCCAGAGTCAGCCGCCTCAAAGCACCTCAGGCACAAAGGACTCCTGTAGGCATCAGATGCCACTTCTTCCGAAGACTGTGGTCAGATCCGGGGTCTCAACCCTGGCTTCTCTGATGGTTAATCTTGACTGTCAACTTGATGAGATTTAGAATCATCATAGAAACAACCCTCTGGGCATATCTGCAAGGGAGTTTCTAGACTGAGCTCATTGAGATGGGAAGACCCGCCATGAATATAGGCACCAGTCCCATAAAAGAAAGGAGAAAAGAAGCTGAGAACTTGGAAAGTAGAGGCAAGAAGATCAAAAGTTCAAGGTTATTCACAGCTATAGATAGAAAGTTTGAAGTCAGCCTGGACTGCGGGAGACCCTGTTTAAAACAACTAAACAAACCCTCTTAAATATTGTTTGGTGCTTACATGTAGATAAGAGGTAACAATTGCATGGAAGCCAACCGGTCCAATAATCTATTGTTGTTTTTCTAAAGAATATTGAAAGTAGGAGTTAGATATTTAAATGAGTTTGTTCTGTGGCTTTTGAGTAAGCACTTCAAGATCAGAGACAAATAGAGATAAAAGAACCCCATTCTGTGAAATAAAAATGAAAAGATGTTATTTGAAGTCTGTTGTTCAGGTAAAAAAAAAAAAATCTCTCTGGGGTTTTTCTCCAAGGGGACTCGGATTTGTTGCACTTGATTGAGTACCAACGATGAAGCAATTCCTCACGGAGGATCCTTTTGTGTAAGGACTGTATTTAAAGTTGAGAGCAAACAAATTAGTGTTGGTTTTTCCGTGGACTATGGAATGGCAGGTCCTACACACTCTTGATTCTTCTCACGCCTGAGGGTCACGAGGAAGGTGTCACGGTATTTCTCAGCCTGACCTAAAGGGGGACAAGGTCCCTGGGATGTAGAAAACGTGAAGTGTCAACACCAACATAAGAACAAGCCAACAACAAAGGGAGACCTGAAACCCTCCCAACCTCCAATTTCTTGTAGAAACACAAAGCGTGTGCAAAAGAAAAACAGTAGCCCTGTAATAACGCAGATCAGCACTGAGGCTGGCCTCCCACTGGCGGAACACTCACCTTGCACGGACAAGCTCTGGGCTCCATTCCTAGCTCTGTGGATTGGTGCACGCCTGGAATCCCAGCACTCAGAAAGTAGAGACAGGGGGATCAGTTCCAGATCATTCTTGGCTAGTAGTGAATTCAAGGCCAACCTAGGCTACATGAATTCCTGCCTCAAAGGAAAAAAAAGGACAACAAACCCCAAGGAAATTAGAAGGCCCCTTCCTCCTGTAATGGCCTATGCATAGAGCAACACAGGAGACAGCACTGGCTCCCTGCAGGTGATCCTCAGAGACAGGAAAATCATATCTCATGAACAAGAAGTCCCTGCCCTTACTTACATGGAATACTCGTAGGAGCACAAAATTGGAAAATCCTGGCTACTGAGTTTCAGTGGGAAAGTGGCTTTAAGATTCCTTTCTACTGAGAACCGGCATGCAGAGGTACCTGTGGAAAGCTGGGGTGAGGGCCTGGAGCCAAAAGACCTACAGGAAAGCAGACTGAGCCAGGAGGAGCAAGGCAGTAAGTAGTATCCCTCCACAGCCCCTGCATCAGCTCCTGCCTCCAGGTTCCATCCCTGCTTGAGTTCCTGCCCCGATTTCCTTCAGTGATGGACTACAGTGTGGAGGTGCAAACCAAATAAACCCTTTTCACCCCAGCTTGGTTTTGGTCATGGTGTTTCATCATAGCAATAGTAACCCTAACTAGGGTACTGACTTAAAGTCAAATTTTAGCTAGTCAATACTTTAATAGTATAACTATGTCCCAGATATTAAATAGATAGTCCATTGAACAGTTGGGAACATCATTTATCTAAACATATAGGATAATTCTGTTCATTTGAATTTCAAGTTCAGCTGGGTAACCGATATTATTTTTATTTCTTAAGTCTGAGAACTCTCTATGTGACTGAAACAAAATCAAAGGAGGGGATATATTATGCCTAAATTATTTCCCCATCCCAAAGAAAACACTTTAAAGTCCTGGCTCCCCAGCATGGAAACCTTATTTGGAAATAGGTTGATGACAGATGTAATTATTTAGGGTTAGGTGAAATTGTGGTTGGATATGCCAAACCCAGTATGGCTGGTATGGTGGTCAATAGTATGTATTAACTTGACAGGATCTAGAATCACCTTGAAAACCTCTGGGTATATCTGTGAGGAAATTTCTAGATGGGATTAGTTGAGGCAGAAAGACTCATCTTTACCGCGGGTGACACCATTCTCTGGGGAGGTCTAACACTAAAGAGAAAATAGAGACGGCAAGCTGCGTGCCAGCATTCAACTCTCTCTGCTTCCTGACTGCGCAGGCCATGTGATCAGCCCACTCCTCCCTGACACCCTTGTAGAAGGTCCCCTCAAGCTGGAAGCCCACATAAGCTGTTCCTTCTTAGATGCTTTCGTTAGGAGATTGGCCACAGCATTTGGTCACAACAACACACAGCAGCTGCTGTAACTGGTCATCTTTACAGGAAGAGACAGAGTAGAAACCCACAGGGGAAAGGCCACATGGTAACAGACAGAGACTGTAGGGACGCAGCCACCAGCTAAAGGATGGCACAGTCACTCCACACACGTGGGGCTGGAAGCAGAGCCAAGAAAGTCTTTCTCCTGCTGGCACCTTGGTTTCAGATTCTTGAACCCTCGGAACTAAGACTCGACCTTGCTTCTGATGTTGAATCCACAGGGTCCTAGGAAGCAGACAGAATTGTCAGGTAGTGTGGGGTGGGGGAAGGGCAGAGAGATAACAGGAGCCTCTGACACCAACACTGGCAGGAGCACCTGGTCTATCACCTGAGGACCTGGCTCACACTCTGAGATGCAAAGTCACTGACTTGCTTAAAGAGATGTAAGGTCCCCAGAGGACCGGCCGAGGGAGGAAGTAGCTTGTGCTGCTCCAGGACCTACAGGACGACCTGACCGCTCCTGCTATCTGTGCCTGAGGCTGGCAGGTCTGAGGAGTGAAATAGTGAGAGGTGCCCAGACCTTGAAAGCCTTTCGATAACTTAAAAATATAGGGATGTGCTTCCCCCTGTAGGCCATCGAAGGCCAAGGGAAAGCTTAAAGAATCAGTATTCATCCTACTAGAGATGATGCTAATGAGTTTAGGAGCGCAGACAGAATTCCAGGTGATTGGGAAAGAAAGACAATGAGTCACTCCTCAGAGGACCTTTGGCTCGCTAAGACAGCACCAGTCCGCCACAGACTCTTCACAAGGCCGTGCACCTGTGTCCTGAGGCAGAAGGACCCTCACCTCCACAGCAGAATCTGGAGGGGCGCAGCAAGGGGGAGGGGCAGACAAGAGCTCCGCGAGAGACTGTGGCAGATCTGAGTATCTGCTGGTTCAGAATCCAGCACCCAGGAGCCAAGTCTCAAACCTCAGTCTTGAATGAAACCCAGAGAGTTGGGGAAAGGCCCAATTGGTAAAGTGCTTGCCATGCAGGCGTGAGACCTGGAGTTAGAGCTCCAGTGCCCATGTAGAAAAGCGAGGGAAGTGGCGTGACCTTTCAAGCCCATAACTGGGGAGGTAGAAATACGCCGATCTCTGGATCCCCTAGCTAGCAAGCCTAGCCAAATCAATAAATTCCACGTCAGTAAGAGATTCAGTCTCAAAGAACAAGGCGAGGGCTGACCAAATGGCTAATGGATAAACGTGTTTGCACTTAGCCCAATAACCTTGGTTTGCTGTCTTCCGCCCTTCACACATATTTACGTGCAATTGGACATACACTAGACAGACAGACAGACAGATAGACAGAAGTAAGAAACTAATTTTTAATACCTGCGATTAATCTCCCATCTCTGTACACACACATACATACACACACATATATACATATACATGCGTGTGCACACACACTTATACACACAAAGACACACAAGAAACACAGGGAGCATCTGAAATGCAGAATCCCAGGTATCTTGGTTAAATGGAGGTGAGAAACTGCCCCAGTGAGGTTCTTTTTTTTTATGTGTTTTTTTTGTTTTTTTTTATTTTTTTTTTATTGAGAAAAAAAATTTCCCGCCTCCTCCCAGCCTCCCACTCCTCCCACCCTCCCCCCACTCCTCTCCCCCTCCCTCTCGAGTCTGAAGAGCAGTCAGGGCTCCCTGCCC
>NC_022013.1:905699-918055 GCF_000317375.1 Microtus ochrogaster | reverse complement strand
CAACCTAGATGCCCTTCAATGGAAGAATGGATGAAGAAAGTATGGAATATATACATATTAGAGTACTACTCAGCAGTAAAAAAGCAAGGACTTCTTGAATTTTGCATGCAAATGGATGGAAATAGAAAATACTATCCTGAGTGAAGTAAGCCAGACCCAAAAAGAGGAACATGGGATGTGTATACCTGTCAATTTTATAATCTCATTTTTCTTAACAGCTGAGTAATACTCCGTTGTTTGGAAACACGGTTTCTCTGCTGGAAATTTCTCAACAAATAGACCAAGCTAGCCTAGCTAACCAGGGAATTGCAGGGGTTTTCCTGTCCCCATCCCACTATGGCGAGAATATTACAAGCATGTGCCACCATCTGCAGGTTTTTCGCATGGGCTCCAGAGATAAAATCCAGGTTCTCATACTTGCAAAGCAAGAATCTTGCTGGCTAGACCAGCTCCCCAGCCCTGGAATCCGTTGTGCCCTGAGCAACAGACACTTTGACAGCATCGGCTCCCTTTTAGAACTCACCAGGATGAAAAGTCAACAGCTGAGGGTTTCAAAATTCTTAAAACAGAACCACTTTTTAAAAGTTATATGTGTGCATATATAGCCTATTATTATATATTATATGAATATTATATGTTGTTTTATATCATGCATTTTATACATTATAGAAATAAAATTTTTGAGACAGCTCATCTAGCTCAGGGTGACCTTGAACTTTCAGTGTATCTGAAGGTGACCTTGGCCTTCTGATCTTCCTGCCTCTACCTCCCCAGTATTGGGATTGCAGGTGTGTAGCATCACTCCTATTTTATATATTACTGGAG
The DNA here is from genome assembly GCF_000317375.1 of Microtus ochrogaster. Lineage (NCBI taxonomy): Eukaryota > Metazoa > Chordata > Mammalia > Rodentia > Cricetidae > Microtus > Microtus ochrogaster. The sequence goes on along the minus strand of NC_022013.1, from coordinate 917,230 downwards.
ATGGAACCCAGGACTTCATGCATGCTAGGTAAGCACTCTACTGATTAAACTACATACCCAGCCCCTTAAACATATTATTTACAATGCAGTATGTGTGCATATAATTATAAGACAGGGAAAAATAAAATTCCTGTTGACAGGGACAGGTGTACAGGCTACCTGAGACATGACAGGCAGCAAGTGGAAAGTAGAACGTCCTTTTCTGTTCCCTCATCCACTCCTCCCCTTCTTCTATCAAGTGGGATTGTCCCTGAACCCTTGCAGCAAACCATAAGACACTGAAAAGAACTCCTGGAGGAAGTTCTACCAAGCGTCTACCATGTTTTGGCATCTCGCTAGAGTGTCATGGGTGGAAAATGTGACAGGAATCTAGTAGAGGAAGCTGCAGAGCACCGCAAAATATGCTGGGGCTCTTAGAAAAGGAACTTCATCTTGAGTGGGGTGGGGGTGTCTGAAGCTGTTAGGGGGTACTCTTACATAATCTCTGAAGCTAAGACTGGTTTCATTCCAAGACTGGATTTTCATACGAGGAATAAGGAGAAGGGAGACGTTAGAAGCAGGTAATTGAGTGGAACAGAGACAGCAGAGGGGAAGGCAAGACACTGGGGATGCTGGGGACTGGAACATTCAAAGGCTAACTTGGAAGGCCCTGAGTTAGGATCCTGGCTTTTCCAACAGGATGTACAGAAGAGACCACCGGCCCCATTCAGCCTACAAGGCCAGGTCTAAGGCCACCAAACTGGGGCCTGGGTGTAAAAACAATTTCCTTTGAAGTGAAAAGATCAAAACAGCCTTTGAGAAATCAGATCTCCTGGGCTGGATTTTGGTCTCCGGAGCTGGTTTTGTAGTAGAAGGACAGACGAGGTCTGTAAAGTTTGGAGGCCAGCAGGTAGCCAGTGTGTCGCTGGGCTCTGCCCCAAGCAGACCCTCTTTGCAAATGTCCCAGCATGATGATGTAGAAGAAGAGACCTTGGGTGGATTATTGCTAAGCCCGCACCCAGGAAAACATAAGCAGAGTCTCCTCCATGAATGCACAGACTCCAGCTACAGGAGCTGTGGGAATAGGCATTCGTGTGTGTGTGTGTGTGTGTGTGTGTGTGTGTGTGTGTGTGTGTGTGTGGTGTCCTTCAGCATCTCCTGTACAACAGAAAGGTTACAAGTGCACAGATAATTCTAGAAGAATGTACTCCTACGTACCCTCATGATCTTCAATCTATTTTCTCAATATGTGTTTTGGGGATCTGGGGAGATGGCTCAGGCAGTCAAGTGCATGCTTTACAAGAAAGGAAGACCTGAATTTGAGAGCCAGAATTCATATTTTAAAAAATAATAATAATTAGCTATGAAGCACACACTTGTAATTCCTGCACTTGGGGGGGGGATGGAGACAGGAGGATTCCCTGGGGTCCGCTGGGCTACCAGTCTAGCCTACTTGCTTAAGGTCTTGTCAAATAAGAGACCTTGTCTCAAAAAATCAAGGTGGACAGCACCTGAGCAAGAACACACAAGGTTGTTCTCAGATCTCTGCAGGCACACTTGTGAATGGACGCTTGTGCACACACATATACCAACATAATCCCATGCACCTGAACACTCACAATTTGCTTTTCTCCCTGTACCTCTTCGTCATCCTTCTGCTACAAACCCCTCCCTTCTCTCTGGACACCAGGACAAAGAAAAATGCCAACAAAGGCCTTGTTTCGATTTAATCAGTGCTGGAGAGTTTTAGATTGTCAATAGCACCATATTCTAGGAGAGCCCAGCAATGCTTTTCGGCCTTAATTGCTTCTCAGTGGATAGATAGTTTCCTGGGAGCCCTGGGCTGCTGCAGCCTGAGACAGTTCTCCGGGTAGACAGATGCATACAGACCTGTGGAGTCAACAGGGGTGCCTGACAGATCCTGCGGCAGCAAGGCACACCTCTTGGCCGGCTGCCTGGGAAGCGGGTCTGGGCTATTTCTCAGCCACCTGTCTCCATTTCTACACCAGGGGATTTTTCAATGAGGGTACAGACTGATAAGACCGGATCTAGTTCACAGGAGAGGAAACCGAGGCTAGGGGACTTCCTGGTGCCCCAGACCAAGCTTTGACCAGGTATGAGGATTCCCCAGCTGAACTTTTTGCTTGCCCTCTCACGACTCTCCTGAGAAGGGTGCGGTGGTTTGCAGGGGGGGGGGGGGACTCCAGATGTAAAAGGGTTCATTTAAACAGCATGAAAGGAAGTAAAGAGTAAGCTAGTGCCTCCACCATGGGCAGAGTGGAGCTCCTTTCTCCACCGCCTTTTTTTGTAGCCAGCACACCCACAAGTCAGAGCTCTAGTAAAAGCCGGCTGGCAAGCTCGGCGTTCAGCCCGGAGAGGGAGGATCAAGCACCTCCAAGGGCCAGGTGTCCTCTGGAGCAAACTGCAGCTGCCACCCAAGGCTCTGCCCTGCAAACCCAGGTGGGCATGTGAAGCACCAACACACCAAGTGGAAGGGAAGCCGGGTCCCTCTGAGGGACAATCTTGACTGACAACCCGACAAGATTTGGAATCAGCACGGAAACAAATCCCTGGCTGCATCTATGTATGGTTATCTAGACTGGGTTACTTTTGAGTGGGGACATCTACCCTGAATGTGGGGAGCATCATCCCATGCTTTGGGGTTCTGGGGTGAATAAAAAGGAGAAATGAGCGGAGCACAGCACCCAGCTCTCCGCTTCCCGGATGCCATGTGAGCAACTGCCTCACGCTCTTGCTGCCATGACTTCCAACCATGACGTCCTGTGGCCTCGAACTGAGAGTCAAAACACAACCTGCTTTCCTTAAGCCGCTTTCGTCAGATTTTGTTGAAGCAATAGAACACAGCAGCTGCGCCTTTACGAGATAAGCAACGTGTGTGGAAGAGCCATGTACACTGATAACAATCTCGGCTATCTTTCGCTGCTGCATTCTTTGATTTATGTTTTGTGCACACCGAGTATGTGGGGGTGGAGTGCACACCTCAGTTGTGCGTGGGGAGTCAGAGGACAACTTGGCAGTCTGTTTTCTTGTTCCACTGTGGAGGTCCTGAGCAGCAAACCCAGGCTGTCGGGCTTTGCAATGAGGCACCTGTGCCTGCTGGACCAAACTCGCCCTTCAGCGAGTCCCTAATACAACCTCCCAGGGTCCCGTGATGGGGGTCGTCATGGAGAGCTTCAACATCTTGCTAATGGCGATGCAGCCCAAAATGGTAGAACTGATATTTAACTGAATCAATCTAATAATGAAGTCCATGACCCTGATTTTTTTTGGAGGAGGGGGGCTGTTCAACAGAGCTTCCAACTTGCCGGGCTTCACAGAGGGGCACAAACTAGCGACAAATTTCTTCACCCATCCGAAGCTATTTTCCATCCTGAATGTGGGAAGCATGCCCAGTTATCCCCAGTAAGCTTTCAGTAGGATCAGTCTGCGATGTACCCAAAAAATGGGGCTAGGTGGCACTTTTGCCTGAGTGCGGCCCCTGAATCGAAGCAGACGTTCAAAAAGTGCTTGCTGGCTCCTAACGCAGTCATGTTGCCAGGCTGTGCCGCAGGGGGCACATTGCTGAGCTCCTGGGGTTTCAGATGCCCAGTGTGTAAGATAGATGAGGTCCCTTGGCTCTTCCGGTACGCAGCTGTATAATTAGAAGCTGCCTGTGTTCACCCCTTCCCACATGCCTGGCACCTAGTAGGTAGTCCATAAATAACGGCTGCCATTACTTCCCTCCAAGTCAAGATGCCGAGATGGGAGCATGTAAGGGTTAATCGTAATTGCCAGCTTGATTGGATCTGGAATAAACTAAAATGCATGCCCCCGGGCAGGTTTGTGAGGGCATCTCCAGGCAGGACTAACTGAGGGAGAAGGCCTTCCCCAAAGTGGGCAGACCTTCCAGCTGCAGTCCAAATACCAAGAGGTCTGAGGAGTAGACAATACTGTTTGCCTGCCTCCCTTGGCTTCTTGGCGTGTACCTACCCAGGTGCTGGTTCTGACAGACATCCTCCGCTGGTTCTGACATCCCCCACTGACATCACAATCCCAGCTGCTCCAGCCTTCTGATACGGATTAAATCACAGAGATTCTCCAGGAATTCTCCAAGCTTTCAAAACCAAGTGGGGACGGCTGAGGTATCAAGTTCTCAGCCTCTGTAGAGCGCCATGGCCGCCTACCCAGCCCCTCTTGTGTAAGTCATTCTATTAAATCTCACCTGTGATCTGTTCCCCTTCTCAATTCTGCTCCTCTAGAGACGACTCAGTAATAAAAGGCAGGGATTAGAAAGACCTGGAGTTCTTCTCTAAATGCAGTTTGGAGGTAAAAGCAGTCACGTCTGGTGTTTCTAAAGTTCTTTTCTGTGATCAGCCCTTGCTAATTCTCATCTAGAACTTTGAATGCTGGGTCCTCTAGCATCTCAAAGAAGGGAGACTCTATGAGAGTGTTTGATGGGACACTTTTAGGGCTATTTCCCATAGTCTCTTCTCGCCCCCCCCTCTGTGTGTGTGTGTGTGTGTGTGTGTGTGTGTGTGTGTGTGTAGACCAGAAACTTTGATATTGGATGTCTTGGTGTCTATTTCTCTCCATCTTACTTTTTGAGACAGGCTCTCTCACTAACCCTGGAACCCACCCTTTATGCTAGCCTGGTTGGCCAGTACAACCCCAGGATCCTCCTGCCTCTTCCTCTTAGTGCTGAGATTACAGGTGCACACAACCGTGCTTGGCTTTTTACCTGGCTGCTGGAGACAAAATGTAGACCCTCCCACTTGCGCAGAAAGCACTTTACCTATGGCACCAGCACCCCAGCCCGCTTCCCTCTTTTTACCCCTAGTAGAATTCTACAAGTGGCTACACCTTTGGCGGGATCTTTTGTTGTCAGGAAGCCTGGCCCTGCCTCAGAAGATAAGACACTGGGCTAAACACCCTGATGGCTCACACCATCACAGGATTGATTGAGACCTGGGCACAGGACAGGTTATAGCACATGGAAGGAAGATAAGAGAAAGGTGGTAAGAAGTTCTTGTTTCTGCAGAGAATTCCTCTTTTGAACCAAAACGATGCATAAGGCGCATGGCCTCTCTTCCCCTCTCCTCTCAGGTGTTGTGGTAATGCGACTCCTGGAGGATGAAGACGTCTTACACCCACAAGGAAAGCACGTGCATAGATAAAGCCAACACACCAAGTGTAGAAGCGAAGAGAAGAAAGGACTGAGTCTTAATGATAAATTTGAACCAACCAACCTTGCAGCAACCACCTCGGAATGTCTTGTTACATGAGATCATTCAACTTGCTTAGTATTTGAGGCAGACAAGTCAGCAACTCCATCTCCAACATCCAGAAATATTCTAACAAGCTTGTCATCTGCTAAAGATAATCCCTAAGAGGAAAGAACCCTTAGAATAGTCCAGAGGAGAATGAATGCCCTGGGTTGAATGGAAAGATCAGGGAGTTGGCTCAGACACAAACACTCCCAAAGTCAGCCACAGAGAGCACCTAGAAAACTGTATATGTGGTCTTGGGAAGGTGCAGCAAATTCTGGGAGTTCAAAGGAGGTGCTAACCTGCCTTCTTTTTCTTTCTTTCTGCCCCACCCCCAGGATCTCATATAGCCCAGGGTGGCCTCAGACTCACTGTGGAGTCAAGGACGACCTTGAACTCCCAATCTTTCTTACACTAGCTGGTGTTATATCAATTTGACACAAGCTAGAGTTATCTAAAAGGAGGGAACTTCAATTGAGGAAATGCCTCCGTAGGACCCAGCTGTAAGGCGTTTTCTCAATTAATGATCAATGGAGGAGGGCCCAGCCCATTGTGAGTGGTGCCATCCCTGGGCTGCTGGTCTTGGGTGCTATAAGAAAGGAGGCTGAGCAAGCCATGGAGAAGCAAGCTGGTAAACAGCACCCCTCCATGGCCTCTGCATTCTCTCCTGCCTCCAGGTTCCTGCCCTGTTTGAGTTCCTGCCCTGACTTCCTTTGATGGTGACCTGTGAAAGCGTAAGCTACATAGGCCTTTCCTCCCCACGTTGTTTCGTCACAGCAATGGTGACCCTATGAGAGAATCTTGCTTCTGTCTCCTGAGAGCTACGATTACAGGTGCAGCCATGCCACCGCACCTAGTTAATGTGGAGCTGGGGTCAGAAACAGAACTTGGTGTGTACTCAGCAAGTCTCTAGTGACTGAGCTCTATCAATCCCGGCTTCTTGACCAGCACTCCGGAAACCTGACCTGTGTCCTAGCTGGGGTTGCACGGACTCAGAAGCAGTCTGGGGTCCTCAGGGACAAGGACATCCACACTCTAAACCCAGGAAGTAGATCACAACCATTGACAAAAGCTTTGACCAAAGAAACGCTCAGAGCCAAGAGCGCAGCCTGAGCGAACACTTGACAACGGGTTGCTGAGAATGCCACAAAGCACATGTTTCTGAACTACCCAGGCTCCCTAGAGTTCAACGGGGAAGAAAGAAAAGATGAGAAAGTCAGTGGGGTCAAAACTTCTAGCCATCAACTCATCAATTACAGCCAGTGCTGCAGGCACTGGCTGTGGACAGGGTAAAGTGGAGGAAAGCCGGCTGCTTCTGCGATGAACCCTCAGGGCAGGGAGTTGAGCTTTGGGGGCAGAAGAACAGGAAAAAATCCCGGTGTACGTGGAAGGTCTGTACAAATGTTAGGCAGTAGATGTTTTTTGTCTCCAAGGTTCTACAGGGGCCGTGGGCATTTTGTGATTACAAAAGCAGCATCAGCAGTGGGTACCAGGAGGCCATGTAACTCTTCAGGCCTCGTCTTCTTGCAGGAGGGATACCCAGATCTGAGATCCACCACTGGGCTCCAACTGTTCGATCTCAATGTTATCAGTATAGACTGTAAAACAAAATAAATCCAGAGCTAGGGATATAGCGGAATGGTAAAGCGCTTGCCTTGTATGGATAAGGCCCTGGGTTTGGTGCCAGCACTGCTAAATAATAACAATAGTAATACACAAAAGAGAAAAATATAGAAAGTTGGGGCTAGGGATGTGGCTCAGCTTATAGAGTGCTGACTTATTTCCATGCCAAAGCCCTGGGTTCCACCCACCCCCCAATACTTAATAAACTAGACAAAGTGGTGCATGCTTGCTGTAATGCCACAGAACTCAAGGAATGAAGGCAGGGAGATCAGAAGTTCAAGGTCATCCCCAGTTACATAGGCCTGACTGCATGTTGTCTTAGAATGTACTACATAAGACAAGGAGGTAATTATGGCCCCCACAGATGAAACCTGAATTTTTATTGCCTACAAGACACAAATGGCTTTCATAGTCACCTGCCTGTTTTAAATAAACAGGTTCAAATAAAACCTGAGGTAGAGAAGACAGGAGGCATCCAAAGCCTAAATTATTAACTATCTGATGGAAGATGTTTCCCAATGCCTGGATTAGACTCACAGACCATATGCACTGCAGGATAGCTAAAGATGTGGATCAATGCAAGACGAAAGATTTACTTACAATGTGTGTGTGTGTGTGTGTGTGTGTGTGTGTACTCAATTCAGCAGTTCTCAAGTGTGAACTTGTAGATGCCAAAGTTGTGTTGTAATGGCAGAAGGTTGGGCACCCTTAGATGAGGCCCTGACTTTCCAGAATTTCCTTGAGAACATCCTTAAGGAAGCTGAATGCTCCCAGCTACTAGGAGTTAATCTCAAAATTTTGCTCCTGAGTGATCCAGGCACTCCAGATACAGGAGCCCAAGTTCACCAAGGCTTTGAATTCCTCCAATTCCCTTCTGCGTTAACCCCATCATCTGTTTGGATCCTAACCCTACCTCCGGGGCTCCCCACACACGTTAGTTACTTTTCTCACAGTTTTGGCCAAACACCTGACAAAACACAACTTCAAAGAGGGAGGGTTGCCTTTGGCTCACCCTCTGAGGGCACGACCCATCATAGCAGGGAAATTTAGGCTGCAAGTGTGTAAGGCCGCTGGTCACACAGCACCCCTGTCAGGAAGCAGAGAGATGGGCGCCGTGCTCAGCTCCCTGTCTCCTTTCTGTTCAGTCCAGGCCCCCTGTCCATGGGATGGTGCTGCCCACCTTTAGAGTGAGTGGGTGTTCACACAATGTCCAGAGGTGTGTCTCCTAGATGATTTTAGATCCTGTCAAGTTGACCGTCACTGTGAACCATCACCCCAAAGAGATATTTCACAACATCCAATACCCACAGAGGCCGGGTCTTCCGGGAAAAGATTAGCATGGCCATGGCTCATAACATACCTCCCACAACACACTTCCTGCTCTGACTGGGCTGAGCAGATGGAGAGGAAAAGCAAGCCCCATTCTGAGTCACTCACCACTCCTCTGGCCTAAGGGACTCCTGGCTGGGAGTCTGCAATCTTCCAACCCTGCACAGGGCATTCTGGGCACTAACCCACCTGCCTTTGTGGGAAGCCTGACGTAGGGGCCAAGGACCTATTGTAAAGACCTTATCACCCGTAAACAGGAACCGCAAAGGCAACCAACAGATTCTGAATTCAGTTTTAAAACAATGCCAATTTCTCTAGTCGTCCAGCTGGCCTGTATTTCAAGCAGCAACTGACAGGGGCAGCTATTGTATCAATTCGGAGAAGATAATTTTATCATCAACGCCACTCATTATATTTGTATACCCGATTTGTACCAAAGCACAATTTAAATAATCGCTTTAAAGCAATTTGCTAGATAATGATGAGTCCTACATAATGATGAAGCCCCCCCCACACACACACACAAAAATAAGCAAGCCATTTCAGGGTGTGGGAAATTTGCCAAGCTCAGCTGGAAAGGGTCCTTCAATGCCCTGGACACCCGGCCGCACGCAGGATCAGTGCTGAGTAGTGAGGAGAGTCAATGCTGCCTCGAGCACTACCAGGTATTCTCGTTCTTCTTTTTCTTTGGTTAGAGTAGTTCCCTAAGTTCTGTTGAGGAAGATATAGTCTTTGCATGTCAAATAGTAATGAGACTGCCTTTTATACTAGAAAAAAAATCAGATTTTTTTCAAGGAAGTGATAGCATGTAACCCAGGCTGGTCTCACACTCACTTTGTAGCTGAGGATGACCTTGGACTTCTGGTGCTCCTGCCTCCACCTTCTGAGTGCTGAGAGGGCAAGTGTACATCACCATGCTCAGTTTCTGCAGTGCTGGGGATTGAACCCAGGGCCTTGTGCACGCCCCTCAAAAGCTCAGTCAGCAGAGATGCTTCTCAGTCCCTACAGAGTTTTCGTTTGGTTTGGTTTCTTTTGTGTGTGTGTGTGTGTTTTAACAGAGAGATAAATATGCTTTCTTGGTGCGATGCTCAGCCTGAACCTTGCTGGAGACAATGACTCTATCAGTGGGTAGCTAAGGGCAGAGAGGACAGCCAGGCCAGGGATGGTTGTGATGGTTCATGACAATGTTCTTAGTCCTCGAACTGTCGGGAATCCAGTTATTGAAGAACTCTGTAAGATACGGTAGCATAGGAAAGATAACACTCTCCACCTTTTGTGGATGGGGAAAACTTTTGTCAGAAATAAAAAATAAAAGCAGATTTGGAGTCAAGCAGAGCAACCAGATGAAGGAGTTGGACCAAAACAAGTCAGTGGAAAGATGAAGGAACTAACAAGCTGGAGCACCCATGGCTTGGTCTCAACCAAGAGTTCCGAGAGAGAGAGTAGAGAAAGCAATGGCACAAGAACACCTAAAGTGCTGACAGAATTTAGAATGTGTTGATGTGTGTGAGAGAGTGCATGGTGTGTGTGTGTGTGTGTGTGTGTGTGTGTGTGTGTGTGTGTTTGTGTGTGTATGTGTGTGTGTGTGAGAGAGAGAGAGTGTGTGTGAGTGTGTGTGTGTATGTATGTGTGTGTATGTGTGTGTGTGAGAGAGAGTGTGTGTGTGTGAGAGATAGTGCATGGTGTGTGTGTGTGTGTGTGTGTGTGTGTGTTGACATCTTTTGTCAATGGTTTAGAGTTTTGGGTGTATGTACCTTTTATCCTCTTGATTAAATGTATGCCTATTTATCTTTCTATTTTATTATGGATAATAGGTCTATATTCTTAATTTCCTTTTCAGGTATTTCACTGTTACTGTATAACTGACTTTTGTTTGTTAGGTTTTGTTAGGTTTTTGGGGTGGACAGAAGGACATGGGGAAGAAAGGGGACAAACAGACGAGGGATGAAACTGGGGAGAGGGAATCATATAAGAACGAAATGAAGAAATGTGTTACTTTTTGTTCAATAAAGATTATTTATTAAATCTTGGGGTTTCATATCATGCACCCTAATTATGTTTACACCTCCAGTCCCCCCATAGTCCCCTGTTCCTATGGGGAAAAAAAGAAAAAAAAACTATTAAACCAAAACAGAACAAAAACCACACCAGAAACACCAAAATCTCTGCTTCTCTTTCTCTCCTGACTCTCCATCACCTCTTCATTCATCCTGCTGGCACTGGAGGCTTCGGTGTGTCATATAGTCTACCCTTTGTCAGTCAGATGACTGACCACTGTCCATTGCAATGAGTCATCGGTCCGGATGAAGACCTCTGGGTTTTGGTCCACCATTCTCACTGGATCTTCACAGGATCACTTCTGGGGCGTCCTGTGTCTTGGAGATCTTGCAGGCATCATTCTGATGGACCAGTTCCTTCGAGAGCTCCAGCAGGACCTAGATGGGGTAGATGCTAGGGTGGGTCAGTTCAAGGCCCAGTTGTAGGCCTGGTTGTTAGTCAGGCAGATTAGATGGAGCCATTGGGGCCACCCACATTGAGTGTGGTGGCAGAGTCAGCTCCCCTACGTGCATGCCCTCAAGGTAGGTTCATCCTTGCCTATGGTAAGGGGTGAGGGCCTTCTCTCCAGAGTGCAGGGGACCACTCGGTAAGGACCGTTGGTAAGGCCAGCTTTCTCAGGGCAGTGAAGGGCAGAACTGGCTCAGTATAGCCCTCTGATTTCATCTTGCATGATTCCTAAGGTCTTCTGAGGTGACAGTGGCCACAAACATCAACACAGATCCCAGTTGCAGCTGTACCATAGACCCAGACATGGTCCTTTGCAGGAGTTTAGGCCCCGCGACCTCCTGGTTCTGGGTGAAGGGAACAGCCACTCTGATGGGAATGGTTCTGACAGTCTTGCGGTCGCCAGATACCACCAAAGTTTCAGGGTGCAGCCCCAACCCTGGGCCTCTGTGTTACCATTAGTAGCATTGCAGGACCTGGACTTCAGGACCCCAGCATTGTCCTAAGCAGCAGCTGGGTCTGTGTGTCACCACTGTCTTCAGTGGCAGTATGACCCTGAGACACTAGTTTGGCCCTTGATCCTGGGTGTCTGCACAACCTTCCATGGTAGCAGGAACATCGGACATCAGCACAGACCTGGTTGCAGTGGGGCCACAGACCTTGACATGGCTCTCAGCTGCACCTCAGGCCCAGATGTCACCATGTCACTGAGTAGCAGTGCAGGTCACTCAGATATGGATGTATCCTGGTCCTTGATCACCAACCTGAACTCAGGTTGCTGGTTTGACCCCAGGCTTCTTTTTTTTCTTTTTTTCTTTTTTTTTTTTTTTTTTT
>NC_022013.1:893914-905460 GCF_000317375.1 Microtus ochrogaster | reverse complement strand
AAAAAAAACAAAAAAAAAAAAAAAAAAAAAAAACCAAAAAAAAAACACCAGGCTTCTTATTACAAGAAAGTCACCTGCATCATACCACAAAGACTGTCTGATAACAGATTGTCTATGTTCTTAGGACACTGTCATTCAAAGCTCCCCACTCTCTACCCCCCAACACACAATGTTATCCATATGGTAAAGCTAGGGTTCAGCTACTCAACACTGCACAGTCAGACAAAATTTCTAAGTCAAAACTGACAAGTAAGATTTGGATTAGTTGCTTGTCTCATTGTTGGAACAAAATGCGCAACAAAAGCAAGTTAAGGAAGAAAGGGTTTGTTTTGGTTTATAGTCTGAACCACATGAGAGCTTGTCTCAAAAAATACAGTCTGGCAGCGGTGGCACGCACCTTTAATGGAAGTCAGAGACAGGTGGATCTCTGTGAGTTCAAGGGCAGCTTTGTCTACAAGAGCTAGTTCCAGGACAGCCAGGGTTACACAGAGAAACCCTGTCTCAAAAAAAAATTAACAAAAACAAACAAACAAACGTTGTTGAGTCTGGGGCAACAGGTCAGTAGGGACCATAGAGAAGCTGAAGGTAGACAGCGTGCTAAGGGTGAAGAGTAAGAACACAGATAGTGCGAACATTGTACTTACTACCATTTGGATTCACAGTGCAGGGGGCAGGAAACTCCAATCTAGGGATAACTTAGGAGATATAAGATCAAAAAGAAGAACGAAAGGGCTGGAGAAGTAACTCCATGGTGAAATGCTTGCCTAGGATGCACAAAGTCTTGGGTTCAACCCCTAGTACCACAGGAGAAGAAAAGTACCTTCTTCTCCTTCTAAGAAGAGGAGGAGGAGGAAGAAGAGGAAGAGGAAGAAAGATTTTGATCTCCTAGTATCCAGGACCAGGAGAGAAGTGTAGAGGTTGATTGCGGTCCCCAGCCAGCTTCTTTACCTGGGTGACTTGAAAACTATTGTGTGAAGAGAATTTCCACCTCTGCCACTGTGCTGTCAAAGTCATTTCCTCACCATTTCATCCTAGTGTGCTCTATTCATTCTTCCTGTTCAGTGTCTCTGGCATCCATCTACTTCCTGCCACTGTATCTGGCAGCAGGCCCCCCTCCTGGAACTTCGTTGCTCCTGCTGACTGACTTGGCAACACCCCCAGTCCTTCCTTCAGATTAAATCTGAAACATTTAAGATTAGCTCACCACAAAAGCCACCACTGTGTATCCGTTTGGGTCTAATGTCCCGGTTCAGAAGTGGAAGGCCATCCACTGGTCATCTTCATCCTTCACCGCTGACCTCTCTGTTTACCCCAGGCTACAGTTCAGTCCTCCAGGCCAAACAGCCACCATCTTCATCAGATCAGCTGTGCCTGTTTGCAAATGTCCACCATGGCAACGCTGTCAACCACTGACATTCTCTCATATGTGAGGGACCAGCCATAGGACCTGAACGTGAGACTGCAGCTGCTCCTCCTAGCCAGCTGTATGAATTCTGCTGTAGTCACCATGGCCTAGGGGGTTCAAGAGGTACTAGAGTATACAGTCTGGGAAAAGCTGATTGAAGAGAGGCTGTGGTGGTTTGAATCAGCCTGGCTCCTGTAGAGTCACAGGTCCAAGTATAGCTCCCTTGGTGGAAGTGTTGGGGAAGGATTGAGAAGTGCGGCCTTGTTGTAGGAAGTGTGTCCTTGGAAGTGAGCTTTTAGGTTTCAAAAGGCCCTGGTCACTCCCAGTTAGCTCTCTCTGCCACAAGCCTGTGGAATAGGATGTAAGCTCTCAAGTACTGCTCCAGCACCATGCCTGCCTGCTGTCATGCTCCCTGCCATGATGATCATGAATGAACCCCTAAAACTGTAAGCCCCAAAGAAACTCTTCCTTCTATAAGTTGCCTTGGTCACGGTGTCTTATCACAACAATAGGACTCACACTGGATGGCCCACAAACACCTGTAACTCCAGCTCCAAAGGATCCAATGCCCCCTAATCTCAGTAGGCACCTGCACTCTGCACATGTGCACACACACATTAATTAATTAATTAAAAATAAATACTTTAAAGTAGCAGACAGAAGAAAGGGTCATCTTTGGCTCACAGTCTGGGGAACAGTCGATCATGGCGAGGAAAGCATGGCGGTGGGAACATAAGGCAGCTGGTCATATCCACCAGCATCCACCGTTAGGAGAGATAAATGCTGACACTCAGCTGACTTTCCCCTTTCTGTGAGAATACTCCTAGCTTGGACTAGGTGAGATGGGAAGACATGCCCTGAATGTTGGTAGCATTGTTCCCTGGGCTGCACAGAAAGGGGAAAGGCCAGCCTGATCTATAGAGAGAGTTCCAGTACAGCTAGGGCTACACAGAAAAACTATTGAAGGGGATAAAAAAAAAACCATACACAGGGTCTCTCAAGGGGGATAGGCTGCCTGAGAAGCAAACCTCAAGGATACACCTGCCTCTCCACCTCTCCTGTGCTGAGATTTCAAGCACGCACCACAATACCCAACTATTTTGAAAGTGAGTTCTGGGTCTGAACACAGTTCCTCATGTCCAAAGTCACTCAGTTGGGCCATCTCTCCAGCCCAGAAGTCTTTTGCTTTGAAAAGGAAGACGGCGAGTATCAGCTCAAGATGGCTCAGAAGCTGGTCCCTGGCAAACCCCTCAAGTGGTCTTGGGTTATTATTAACATCATGAAATCTTTGAAGTTGAATCTTTTTCATCAGGACCCTAGAAACATCTACTCTGGGATCAAAGGCACAAGGGATAGTCATTGGGCTGACGTAACTCAGTCTGACGGGATGGCTTGCAAAGCTGCTCCTTTGCTTTTGGTCCTCTGCTGGCGTCACCACCTTTCCACTCTCAATCTCCCTGCCATGGACTGGGGCCAAAGGATCTTCCTTGAAGAACAAAGAGAAATTCTGCTTTCTGTGGAAAGATGTTTCTACCTAAGTTCACAAGATTACGAGCCGCTTACGTTTACCTCAAAGAAGACCTCAGGTGGTGGGTGTTGTGGGACACACAAGGCTGAGCACCCAGCCCTGACAGACAGCTGATACCTTCCATGAGCACCACCTACTGCCAGCCACATCCCTGTGAGCCACGGGGATGCTGGGTGGTGACGTGAAGATTGGCCTCGCCTTCCACTGCATGTTTTCTCATGTTCCCACTTGCATTCCTATGAAGTGGAAATCTACATATATAGTCTTGGACATCTCTTGCTACCTGAAAAATCTGTCCATTCTGGAGTGGTGGCTGGGTCCCTGTCTTTTGTTACTTAAAAGCTGAAAATCTGCAACTGTGATCGGAGTTAGGCATGAGAACTGGACCAGTGTCCACAGGACAGACAATCTGCAGTGTAGACGGAGAAGCTTATAATGACATGCAACCTTTGGGGTCACAGTTAGAAGTCTACAGATGGTTGATTCATTTCTTCCCCTTTTGTTGTTTTTGTGTTTTGTGACTCAACCCAGGCTGGCCTTGAACTCACTACATAGTCATAGATGACCTTGAACTTCTGATCCTCTTGTCTCCCACCTTCTGAGAGCTGGGATTCTAGGTGTGCACCACCACACTGGGCTGATACAGTGCTGGGGAGGGAACACAGAGCTTCTCGAATGCTAAGCAAACTCTATCATTTGAGCTACCTTCCCAGCCCCAATTTCCTTCTTTTTCAGATGAGGAAGCAAAAGCCCAGGGAGGGGAAGTGGCTTGCTCAGAGCTACACAGCTTCTAAGTAGAACAACAAGATAAACGATGATCTCACACATCTTTTCCATTGCATCATCACACTATCTTGGAGAAAAAGGAGGGGAATAATTTCACCAACTTCCAAGGCTTCTAAAATTGGAGTGTTCTCACTCCCTTTCAGGTGGAAGTCACTCTGTTTACAAATACCAGATGTTGCAATAACTTTTTACACATGGTTATTTTAAAACATTCAGACAGAGAGAAAGAGAGAGAGAGAGAGAAAGAGAGAGAGAGAGAGAGAGAGAGAGAGAGAGGAGGGAGGGACAGAGAGAAGAGAGGGAGGGACAGAGAGATAAGGAGGGAGGGAAGGAAGAAGAGAGGGAGGGACAGAGAGAACGAGAAGGATGATGGGAAGGAGGAAAGGAGAGAAGAAGAGAGGGGGGAAGGGAGGGAATGAGAAACAGAGAGAGAGAAAGAGGGAGGGAAGAGAGAAGGGAAGAAGGAACAGAAAGAGGGAGAAAGGAGAGAAGGGAGAGAGAGAGAGAGAGAGAGAGAGAGAGAGAGAGAGAGAGAGAGAGAGTTCACACATGCCTCAACTACAAGGGAGGGTTTAATTTTCCACCTTGATCCTATCAGGGCCAAGTCACCCTCTGAAGTCAAATCACATTCTACTTCATCACCTTGAATAAGTTCCTTAACTTATTTGAAGGTCAGTTTCCTCTTCTGTGAATTAAATACATTATCTTGGTGTATTGCTTTAAAATTTTAATAGATAATCCACTAAAAACATTGGCTCAGAAGCTGGTCCCTGGCAAACCTCTCAAGTGGTCTTGGGTTATTATTAACATCATGAAATCTTTGAGATTGAATCTTTTTTCATCAGGACCCTAGGAACATCTACTTGGGGATCAAAGGCACAAACAGAACTGGTCCTCCCAGTTTGGCATAGTGAGAACCCCAGGGAAGATAAAGAACTGGAGAGATGGTTCAGTGGGTAATAGCATTTCTTCACCAGCATGAGGAACCAAGTCTGAATCTCCAGCACCTACCTGAAAATCTTGCATGTAACCCCAGCATGGAGGAGAGGGTGGAGACAGGAGGATTGCTGGACTTGCTGGTTGACAGTCTAGGTGTAGCTGAATGAGAGACTGTTTCAAGAATGAGACATAGTACTAAAGCAAGGCACCCATTGGCCTCCGTGTATACACAGATGAATACACACATGCACAGACAAACTCACACAAAAAGAAAGTGCAAATGTGTGAGTCTCGCTTTGAAGATTCTGCATCAGTTGGTTGGTGGTCAGTGCACAAGTGTTTCTTCTCCTGTTCTATAAAGCTCGCGGGGAGACCATATGTGTACTAAAACTCTGGACTCATTAATCTGTGTATTGAAGCTATCGGCAGGGGCTGGATAAGACAAGAGCTTTAAACCCGACGGCAGCATCACCCTTCCCCGACAAGTTTGACATCATACTGGGTGCATCGCAGCTTCAGGCCCATTCCCTCCAGTCCAATTGCAGCATCTTCCATGCACCCTCCTTCAACAAGAGCTCAAGTCTTTGCATCCAAAATAAAAACATCTGGAACAAAAGATGTTCAGATAGAGTTGAACTAATTCTAGGCCTCACCCAGGCTTCTGCTGGGAAATTTTTATTTCTCCAAGTCTTTTGCCATTTTCCTCCTCAGAGAATAGAACTTGGGTATTGGGAAGATGGTTCAGTGGGTAAAGTGCTTGCTGCTAAGCATGAGGATGAGAGATCAATCTCCCAGGACCCCATTAAGAACAGTCAGGCACTGCAGCCCACATTTATAGCCCCACCATTGGGGAAGTAGCCAGCCTAACCAAGTTTACTGACAAGCCCTATCTCAAGGTGGAGGGTGATTGAAGAGGACAGTTGATACGGACCTCTAGCTTCTTTATTGCATGCACACACACACGCTTGTAAATGAGCGCGCGTGCACACCCCTACCCACACACATGTGCACAACACATACTTGCACATATACATATCCACATGAGAATCTAGAAGGTGATGGGATACTGCTTACCATAAAACTGAGCTAATGGTCCCAAGAATTAAAGTAGTCACCATTTTATTTGCAAGTTAAGGTAATGAGTTATCATTTGTGTCTATGAATGCGTTTTCTGGCTGCTAGCTAGGCCCTGAGCTTGGGTATATGTCAAGGGACACAGAGAATCTGAGCAAGTTGTTTTGGTATTGAGAAAGAGTGGAGTCTGACATGTGATCTCCATTTCTAGGAGACTGCACCAAAGAACTAGGAAAGAGGGTACCTTGGAAGGTCCCCATGAGTCACTGGCTCGGCTCTTGCCGTCTTGTTTGCCTGGGCTTAGGGATCCCAGGGTTCTCTTGCCAGACCCTTGCAGCACATGGCCCGATTTAGGGAAGTAAGGCCTGGGAAAGCAGCAACACTGGGCACAGTTTACACTACTTCAACAGAATTTTGCCCTGAGAGCCTGGCTTCCTCTTCCCTTACAGTTGATCCTGGCAAGTCCCCTTACACGACAGCCTTTCCAAAGAGGAACAGCAGAGTGCTGGTCTCAGCCTGCACTGTCTTCCCTGGATCCTCCAACAAAACTGGCCTGGGGTCCTGATTCTCACAACTCTGAGATCCACGGTGGTGAGAATCTCAAGATTGGAGTTGCAGAAGTGGCACCCACAACGTAAAGCCATCTGGAGACTTGGGTCCTCTCCAAGGGAGCATCCTAAGTCCCAATAGTGGAGAATCCAGTGCAGAGACTTCCCAGCAAGGGCAGGTGTGTGCACAAATGACACGGGCGGGGGGGGGGGGGGGGGGAGTCTGGAAACTAAGGTCGACCAGATGTTTCCAAGAGTCTTGCCCAAAGGTGCATGTCTATGCCTCTCCATGTAGCATCAGTCTTCCAAGACCGAAATGCATCTAAACAGGGCATGAAAATAGGAAGGGGGGTGTGCTGGGAGGTGTCGAGGGGAAGTGGGGAGGAAATTGGAAGGGCCAGATGGAGAACATGCATAAGACTGTCAAAGAGTAAAAGATTTTAAAGTGGGTCTGAGAAATCCTCCTCTTGTATTTCAAATTTGTATGTAGTAGGTAATTCAGTCCAACTGACAGAGGAAAACAATGGGCTACATTTCTGTGTTTATGTGTATACATGTTCATGTATATACGTGTCTGAGGAAGGGTTAACATGTATCAGTGTATATGTGTGAGCAAGTAGACATGGGGGTCAATCGGAATGTCTTCCTTGGTCATTCTCTACCTTATTTTTGATACAAGACCTCTCACTGAACCTGGAACTCATCAACTGGCTAGGCTGGCCAGCCAGTGAGCTCTCAGGAGCTTCCTGTCTCCACGTCTTGGTGCTGGGACAACAGATGCGTGCAGCCATGTCTGCCTTTTCTGTGGGTGCCAGGAATCTAAGCTCAGATTGTTGTACAGTAAGCTCCATACCCGCCAAATCAGGTATCTCCCCAGTCCCCCCCCCCCAAAGCATTTTCTTACATTTAAGATTTTATAAGTGTGACATAGGTCAATTATAACAACAGAAAATAATATGCTAAATTTCTTAAATCTATCTCTGAGATTTTGCCAAACTGGCTTCAAATTCACCCCCTCTCTCTCCCTCTCTCTCTCTCCACCCCCACCCTTTTTCTTTACCCCTTTCTTCATACTCCCTTTTAAAGAAATAAAAATGTCCACACACAAGTTAACTTTCATTTCTTTTTTAAAAACATGTGTGTGTATGTGTGTGTGTGTACAGCTCTGGGGAGTCTGTTCTTTCTTGCCACTGTATGGAATCTGGTATTGAATTCAGGTCATCAGGGTTGCACACTAGCGTCTCCATCGGCCAAGCCATCTCACCAGCTCTCTGTTGATTTTTTTTTAACAGATATTGCCTCAAGCTTATTTGTCAAGACAGCATAAGGTACTGAACATCTGCAAATACTGTGTAGATGTTCACACCAGTCCATCTGTCTTCACATTGGCAGACTGAGATCTTTTGTATGGGGCTTTCACGGGGGCTTGGGCACCTTTGGGGGGCTGAGCTGGAGCTGAGGCCTCTGTTTTGTTTTGAATCTTGGGCTTTGGTTTTTGGAGCCTATGACCCCTGGACATAAAGCTTCTAATCTGCTTCCTAAGCTTGGGGTGAGCAATGAAAGCGAGACAGCTGAGTTTGTAGCTGGGGCCCTTTGGCATCTTGGGTTTAACCACCTTGGGCTTCACCAGGTCCTTGATGGCCTCTGCTAGCACACTCATGGACTCATGGCCTTTGCATTATTTGCCTGCATCTTCTTCAGGACTTTCTTGTTGTGCTTTTTGGCAAAGGAATTTGGGGTAGGCTCCCTTGAGAGATTCGTATCTTTGTGACTGGGGCTTCTTGATGCCATTTCTTTGCCTTTTTCGGGACTGGTTGTGTATGGTGTGGTTCTTGGCCTTGGCCGTGTCTGAACAGTAACCAGCAGCTGATTTTCTTTTTCACTGCAAGTTTTAAACTTACTTTTCCACTCGCACAAAAATAAAGGGGAACAAAACCTCACATATTAATGAGTCACCGTGTGATGTTTCACTATTGGTGTTCATGCTGACATTTACACCAGGCTAAGCATAGCTATCGCCCCAAACACTTATCATTTCTTCACAGTAAAACCATTGAGAGTGCATCCGTCTACTGAAAGCCCCCCATCCAGCTTGCTAAGCAGCTTAGCACCAGATGAAAGACCCCCCCCCGCCCCCCGCCCAGCTTGTTAAACAACTTAGCACTGGTAACACCATTTTGCAAGGCTTGTACTGAATATTCAGGGTTTTAACAAAGGGCAGTTTAGAAGCTGCCAAAACTAGATAGAGACACCTGTGGCTGGGCCGGGGAGGTAGAGACACCTGTGGCTGGGCTGGGGGAGGAACGGTGAATACCGAGAAAGACACCCTGTCTGCCCTAGACAAGAACCAAGGCAGCCCATATCTGAATTCTCGGGAACCAGGGACCTTGTCCTGACTTGAACTCGGCCATATTCAAACTGACCAATGAAAACCCTGTAACTATGCATCTCGCTTCTGTAACCGCGCTTCTGCTCTCTTTACCCTATAAAAACCCACTACCCCAGCCTGACAGCGCGCCAGTCCTCCGAGAGACTTGGACGCCCCAGGTACCTGTGTATCTGAATAAACCTCTTGCTGTTTGCACCCGCTGGCCTCGCTGTTCCTTGGGAAGGGTCTCCCCAGACTGAAAGACACTCTCTGAGGGTCTTTCACTACATTTTGAAATACATAGAATATTGCTGTTGCTGTAGCCACTGCCCTGGGTGAGAGCTTGCAGAAATTCTTGCTTCCTTCTAACAGTAACTCCTCACCTTGCGCCGATCTTCCCTTCTGTCCCCCCACTGACACTGCATGGTCTACCCGGACTCCTGCCTCAGAGGTTACCGCTCCATCTGTCATTTTTATAAATGGCTTCTATTTTTTAATAAATATAAACCTACTGATAAAAAATAAGTTATAACTATATATATATATATATTATACATGCATTTGTTCTCCACAGATAACTTTTTACATCTTGCCTTTATAATTTAACTTCATTTAAAATCTACACAGCTGTACAAAATTCGGTCAGGTACTTTTGTATCCTTAACTTCTGTGTAGGCTAATATTCAGTTCCGTTGTCATATCCTGTGAGCCACAGCCCCAGGCTGCACAATCAGCACTCTCCTGTGCTTGCACATATTCATTTGTGTGCATGTGTACACATGTGGATGGTGCATCTGCACACGCAAGGACCAATCTGTGTGCATATATAATGGAGTCTCCAGGCTAGATAACCAGGGGCAGAAATACTGTCTCATAGTACCAACGCTTCTTCTAGTTTGGTAGCTATTTCAAATTGTCCTCCAAAGACACTGTCCTAATTTGCATTCCCACCAGAGAGGTCCTTGATGCCCACAGATCACCAGCCCTGCTCTCATCAGTCTTAATTAATTTTTGTTGATCTGGTAGACATGAATGGTACTTCAAGATTTCAATTTGAATTCCTAAATCCTTGGGAACGAGTTACAATTTTTTTCAAAGAAAAAAAGAAAAGAAAAGAAAGGTCTACCTCCTCATTTCTCACATTCCATGGGGACAGGGAGCGCAGAGGTGGCTGGCCATCAGCCCTGATGATCAGGGTCCTGAAATCCACAGATAAAAGTGGAGATATTTCATCTCATTCGCCAGAATAATAAATAAATAAGTCAGTAAGAACTGAGGGCTGAGTTCCAAAAAGAAGCCAAACATGTTGCCTACAACACACGACCAAACCAACTCCAGAAGAGCAGGGATATAGTCAACCTCTGAGACCAGTAGAAAAAGAAGGAAAAATTAATTAATTAATTAATTAATTAGTTAATTACACTATCAGCGCCAGTGGGAAAGGATCCGAGTTACTGACTTAGGGCAAAGGCAGCTGCTTACAGCTGGCAGTCGGAGAAGGAGCAAGATTGAGGTTGGAACTGGTAGGTGAAAATGAGGAATACGTACCAAGGTCTCAGAAACCCAGCCTGCCACCCTTATCCTCTGGGCCACCATCTCTCCCCCAATTGGACTCTGTTGGGTAGCCTCGTTAACTCTGCACATGTCCAGACAAACCCCTCAGCTGAACAAGCAGTTAAATATGAGCCACACTTGGATCCGGAAGTTTGAGGTTTTTTTTTTTTTTTCTTTAGAGCGAATAGCAATGTACTTCGGTGCAGGAGTGACTTCTTTGGGGCGGATTATTTTTCCTTCTGGTAGATTTTTTCAATGCTTGTTTGGGAAATATTTAACAGCCCTTCCCATGGCATTGCTTCTCTGAGAAGTTAAACAAACTCAGACTGATGAAGTAACTTCAAGACATGTACACTGAAATATACCTCCCACATGAAGAACACTGGAGCATTCTGGGAATAACTCATTTCCTTGGGGGCACTGGAGGGTGTGGGAATCTTGAATGTCTCCAAGCCCTTGCACCAGGCAAACTCTGAGAAGAGTCATCTGTCAGTGTGTGTGACAGATACAGCTCTTCCTAACAGGGACAGGAAACCACTCTAACCTCAATGGGCCCATAGTTTCAGTGACAACTTTCCCTTCGATTATGGCCAAATGTGAAGGACAGTGACCCCAGTCTCCAGAGATGGGCATAGCCATGTGTTGTAGGGATGGGGAGAGATGACCCAGTCAGTACGATCCCTCCTATTAAAGCTTTGGGACTTGAGTTTGATACACAGGATCTATATAAAAAGCCAGGCATGAAGGTGTACATGTGTAATCTTAGTGCTGGAGAGGCAGAGACCCCTGGAGCTCTGGTCAACCAGCTTAGAATCAATGAGCTTCAGGGCAGTGGGAGAGCCTGTCTCAAAAAATAAAAGCTGGGCATGGTTGTTCATGCCCATAACCACAGTACTGGAAGTTAGAGACAGGAGGATCCTGGAAACTTGTGAGTCAACCAGCCCATCCAGTGAGACCCTGCAACAAAGCAATAAGCTAGAGTGTGTAAAGGAAGACACCCTCTTCTGGCCTCCACATATGTGCACACGGGTATACACAGCCACACACTGGACATACACCATACATGACAACACACACACAAAAATTTGAAAGTATAGAAAATGTAGGCAGTACTAAGGTGAACAGCATCTAAAGACCACCACCCAAGGTTGACCTTTGACCTTCACACATATACAGCACCATCATAGATGGATGCACACAGAAATAGATGGATGGGTGCATAGATGACAGACAGACAGACAGACAGATTAGGGATAGATAGATAGATAGATAGATAGATAGATAGATAGATAGATAGATAGATAGATAGATAGATAGATAGATAGATAGGATACATAGATAGAT
>NC_022013.1:892434-893789 GCF_000317375.1 Microtus ochrogaster | reverse complement strand
ATAGATACATAGATACATAGATACATAGATACATAGATACATAGATACATAGATACATAGATACATAGATACATAGATACATAGATACATAGATAGATAGTGGAATTTTTTAAAGTGTATCATAGCACACAATAGTATCCTGGGAGCTAGGAATTCAGGAACCTAAGGATTCACTTACCTTATCTACATTATACAAACAGATAAGTTGAAGTTTTCCATTCAAAATGAATAGGATTTACTAAAGTCCTAGAAATGCGGACAATAATCCAGAATTATTCTGCATATCCAAGCTTGAGGAAAGTGAATTCTCACTGTTTTGCCCTGTGTAGATTGTAACCAAGACGTTCCCCTCAGTCCCCACACCCCTGGGTGGTATATGTGTGTAGGTAAGCTTATTGAGGGGGGGGTTCATGTACATGTGTGCATGGGTATGTAGGCCAAAGAGAAATCTCGCCTCATTCTCTCCACCATCTACCTTGTTTTTATAGACAAGGTCTTTCACTGACCCAGAACTCACCAAGTAGACTAGCCAGCCAAGGAACCTCGGGAATCCCCCTGTCTTTGCCTCCCCAGCTTGGGGTTGCCTACCCAACATTGTTTTTCTTCTTAAATGGGTTCTGGAATTCTAACAGGTCCTCAGGCTTGTAAGCCAAATACCTTACCAACTGAGCTATTATCTCCCCAGCCCAGGATGTACTGTGTTACTAAGGTCATGTATGACCATGCTGGTCAATTCCAATTCCTCGGGGCCTTGAGATCTATCACAGAGCACTCCTACCTTTGAAATGAATTTTAGAGCCCATCTTTTCATGCATTTGCCACATACACTTAGCTATACACAATAATATCATGTTTATATAATGATACCAGTATGCCCCCAATGCCACACAATATCCCTTTTTTTTCTTGAGATAGGGTTTCATTTAAATTAGACTGACCTTTAACTTGCTCTATGGGACTGAGCATGACCTTGTGCCCACCAATCTCTTCGTTCTTGGTTGAGAACTTGGTATAAGTTGATTAAAAGTTGTGAGTGCATTGGTCTTTAGGGCATTAGGTATGGTGATTGCTGGTTTTAATTATAAACTTGACACAATCTAGAATCATCTGGGAAGACAGTCTTGGTGGAAGAACTGTCTAAATCAGGTTGTCCTGTAGGCATGTGAGGCATTATCTTGATTGCCTTAATTGGTATGGGAAAACCGAGTCCACAATAGGTGGTACCATTCCCTGGGTTTGGGGCCATTGACTGTAGAAGAGAAGAGAAAGTGGGCTGGAGAGATGGCTCAGCCATTAAAGGATAGACTCACAATCAGGAAGAGAAGAGGAGAAGAGAGGAGAGGAGGGGAGGGGAG
>NC_022013.1:876297-892334 GCF_000317375.1 Microtus ochrogaster | reverse complement strand
GAGGAGAGGAGAGGAGAGGAGAGAAGAGAAGAGAAGAGAAGAGAAGAGAAGAGAAGAGAAGAGAAGAGAAGAGAAGAGAAGAGAAGAGAAGAGAAAGCCAACTGCGTCCTAGTGAATAAATGGCATGTATGCATTTATTCTCTTCAGCTCTTGACCATGGATGTGATGTGACCAGCTGCCTGAGTTCCTCCTTTAACTTAGCCACAGCACTGTAGGAGCCTGAGATTTTAATCCAAAGAAACCTTTTCTCACATGTGGCTTTCTGCCAGGATATTTTATCACAGCAGCGTAAATGAAACTAAACCGGGTCTGCAGTAGCTCACAAATCATGGTGGGGGATTCAGATGCTGGGACTTCAATGAACGGACTCCAGAGACAGTGTAGCCAGGCTGAAGAAGAACAAGGGTAACAAGGTGCCTTAGGATGCTACCTATGGGAAGCAACAGCCACACACAAGGAAAGGAACCATGACACCAAGGCTCAAGCTTGGGCTGTCCAGTGAGAACTGCAGAAATGGGAAGACATGGTGAATGGTAGGGACCCAGGGCAGAAAAACACTGCAGCTTCAGGGGCTCATGAGTCCCCATCCCTCCCAGAGAATCTATAGGTGGTTAACAGTAGCTGGCTTTCATGGGGCCCTACCCGTTCCTAAGGGTCTATAGTCAGTTGATAGTTGCTGAGAACGGAAGAGACATTTGTTTTCAGTAATGGAACTACGGGTAAGCTGCCCATGTTCCTGTCAATCACTCCTCATGCATGCTTCTGCAGTTTCTCACCTAGGCTCTTGCAAATAACCCTAGTTGCTCACTAGTGCACAAACACACATCATTATATACATAGAAGAAAATGTCATAACAAAGATCATTATTGTGTGCAATTAATATGTGCTAATCAAAACAAAACCAAAAAACTTGCTAGCCTCAAACTCACAGAGATCTGCCTGCCTCTGCCTCCCAAGTGCTGGGGTTAAAGGCTGTGCCACCACTGCCCCCCCCCCCAAATCTCCCAACCTCTCTCTCTTCCTAACCTAGGTCTCTGGTCTGCATTTGTTAAACCTTTGGCTGGGGAACCCAGGGTGCAGTTCTTGGGGTCAGCCTCCTCCTGGGCACTGAGCAGGACGGTGAAGAAAGCAGGTGGGGATCTAGAGGGTACTGGGGTGCCAGATGAAGCTCTCAGAGGCTCTCCCTCCATCTCCCAGCCTCCCACTTGAATCACTGTTTCCCTGTATGTCTCAAGGCACACAACAAAATCCTGTCTTAGGCACTTCCTCAAACATTTCATAAATCCTCCTGATCCAGGGTCAGTTTCCACATTTCTTAGCAGAAAGTCCAATTCAGAGTCACTTGACCCCAGAGTCAACTCAACAGGAGACTCCGTCATATTTTGAATAAGGTGGCAGAGCCAGTTATGTGGGCGAGGACCTACACCAGGCTCCAGCAGCAAACTGCCTCCCACTAACTTGCTCCGCAAGCTGTCAGAAAAAGGGAGTGTTCTCTGTTGTAGATAAACCGCTGAAAGCAAGATCCAGGACAGAGGATGCAGCCCAATGTGGTCAGGGCAGAGACCAGCACTTAGCCCTGAGTTCATATGTGCCAGGCAATATTTTAAAGGTTTTGGGTTTGTGCTGGCATGTGCTCAGTTGCTAAGGCAAGGATTAGAAGGGAAAGGAAGAGACTGGGGTACCACCCCTTGTTATCAGGGCAGTGGCTGCATGATTCTAGGAGGGTCACACCTCCAGTCAGGGCTCCTCTCCCAGATCCTGAGAAAACATTGCCTCTGCCTGCTCCTTGATCGCAGCTCCCCTGGGCACTTCTCCATCCCTGTTGCCTCCAGTGATAGTCTTGACTGTCAGTTTGATTAGACCTGAAATCAACTAAGAAAGACTCCTCTGGTCTATGAGGGCAACCGGGATAGATTAAATGAAGAGAGGAGAGCCTTCTCAGAGTGGGCAGAAGGATAAGACAAGAGAGGATGCGGGGAGGGAGTGGGGTCAAAATGCAGTAGATATATGTGTGATAATGAAATCCATCATTATATGGAGTTAATGTACGTGAATAAAAAAGCTTAAAGTAATAAATGTTGAAGAGTGCACCTTTAATGGATCCAAATTGTCTCTGTCTTACTTAAGGGATTCCACCGCTTTCTCTAGGGTCTTGGCCTTCATCCCCACGGATTCTGAGCCTAAGAACCCTTCCATTGTTTCCCTCCTTAAAAAACCGAGTTCACTTACTTCATTCATTCGGGCTCTGTAAGTTCCACAGGCTCTGTTTCTAGCCAGGGGAGGAAAGACAACCTTCTGGGTGAGGTCAGGGATTCTGGGTTCAGGTGGCTCCCCCGATGATGTCATGCTGTACATATGTGCACAGGCAGAGATGCAGAGAGGACAGGGAGAGAGAGCACATCCTAGACAAGCTCGGTCCCACTACGACTCATGTTTCTCCAGATAATATTAATTGATCCCTGGAGAACATTGCAGGGGATAAACCGGCAAGGAGAACAAACAGGGGGGCTGAGGTGACAGTCCTTTTGTGAAAATCATAGTCATTAAGGACCAGGGAAGCTGGCGCCTGGCTTGGCTGAAATTTAGTAGGCTTTTCTTCTAAGGCAATTTGTAGGTTGGTGGTCAGTTTTATAAAGATTTCTGATTAGTTCAGTTCTACCACAACCATGGGGTGAAGTCTGTACCTACTCTAACAGTACTTCCATCTGAAACAATCAAGTCAGCACAATTCCAGTTTGGTGGTTTCCAATAAGCCACGGCCAGCATATTATCATAAGAAGGCTGTGGTACTCAGACTTACATCCAAGACAGTGACACGAGCCCAGGACCTTAATCATATGCCCATCTGACAGTGTCCAAATAGGCTGGCATTAAGAAACCGTCCCCTCATAACTGATGGATATGAGACAGTAACAAATGATGCCAAGTGACTTGATAAAGCGCTTACCACATGCCCTCAGGCGACTGCCAAGCAGCCTGGACAGAGCAGAGCCCAAGAGTGTAAATATCCTTGCAAGTCGTGGTGACTGATTGTTAGGAGTATCAAGAGGCAGGGCAGAGGACCCAAAAGTCTGACTCGGTTTTCAGTGTGCGCAGGCGTGTGCACACATGTGGAAGACAAAGGGTAACCACAGCTGGTATTGCTCAGGCTCCATGAAACTTGATTTTTTAGAGAGTATCTTTCTGGGACCTGAAATTTACCAGGTAGCCTAGATTGGCTGGCCAGCAAACTGTGGAGATTTACCTAACTCTGCCTCCCCAGCACTGGAGTTATAGATGCATACTGCCACACACACACACACACACACACACACACACACACACACACACACACACCTTTTCTTTTAAGACAAGATCTCACTATGTAGCTATGGCTATCATAGAAGTCACTATGTAGACCAGGCTGGCCTCTAACTCACAGAGATCTTCCTGCTTCTGCCTCCCCAGGGCTGGGTTAAAGGCGTGCGCCACTACACCTGGCTCTCCATTTCTTTCTGATTGATTGCTTGCAAAACCTCCACCAGATGAGCTAGAGCTAGCTCAGTTAGAGAGCCTGCATAGCATGAGGAAGAGAAAGCTCTATGTCTAGACCCCAGCTCCATATGAACCTAGTGTGGTGGTACACACCCTGTGAACCACACTGCATCAATGGAGACAGAGTACCAGAGTTCAAGGCCATCCCCTGCGCTATGGTGAATTCAAAGACCATCGGGGATATATGGGATCCTATATCAAAAAGAAAAAAGAAAATGAGCAAACACATAGTGAATGAATTTGCAGTAACTTTCAGGTGGGCAGGACCTGTGAGACAGCTCAGTGGTTAAGAGCGTCTGTGGCTGTCTTAGTGGCTTCCTGTTGCTGTGGTAAATATCCCGACCAAAAACAACTTAGAGAAGGAAGGGTTCATTTGGGCTTATGGTCCTAGAGGAATGAGAGTCCTTCGTGACAGAGAAGCATGGCAGGAACGGGGATCTGAGAGGTCGCACCTTGAGCCACAAGAACGAAACAGAGAAGTGGATGAGGCTACAATCTCTGAAGGCCCACCACCATTGATGTACTTCCTTCAGCAAGACTTCACTTCCTACCCCTCCCCAAACAGCACCTTCAAGTGAGGACCAAGGGTTCAAATACCTAAGCCTATTCGAACCACCACACTGCTCTAGTAAAAGAACCAGTTTGGTTGCCAGCATCCACATTAGAAGGCTCAAAACTATCTGCAACTCCAGTTATTGCTTGGGATCCAGTGATCTCTTTGGGACTCCAGGTATACCAGGTGCACATATGGTATATATGTGTGTATGTGTGTATGTATGTATATATGTATGTATATATACATATATTATATATGCAGACAAACACTCATACATAAAAAATAAAAATAAATCTCTTTATAATTTTCTGACAGACCCATTGTTAAAGTAAAGAAGAAAAATGAAGAGAAGACGAGAGAGGGAGTGGACCCCAAAACACAGGGCGAATGTCAGCCCCTCTGAGTGAGATAGACGATAAGTAAGGAGTAGATACAAATGTTTGAGATGGGAAGTTCTCACCTGTCCAAATCCTCAATCCAATGTTAAATTCATTTTGGAAGTTTTGTTCCCTGATCTATTGTCTTGGGGCCTGTGGCAACACACTGTGGCAGAGACTTCTGGCAGGGCAAAGCCACTAATTAATCCTTATGGCTGGGAAATAAGAAAGAAAAGAGGTGGACCCCACTATCTCTCCAGGGCTACCACCACTGACCTAAAATCCTACTAGGCCCCACCTCTTAAAGGCTCCACCTCCTAGGTTCCAGCCAGCCTAAGGAACCATCAGTTACAATGCATACCGAATACAGTCTAACCTACATTTAAGATCCAAACAGAAACATCAAATCCACATAGCTCCTAAACCTGTACCTCCAGCCCCTGAAATAGGGCTGGGTCCTATGGAAGTGTGACGTACATAGCAACACACTCCAAATTTTTATTATATCTATATCTATCTATCTATCTATATATGGCATATTGTAATTCATGTTTGTACATGTGTGCCTACACATACATACATATACACATACACATATACATATATTGTTACATATATAATCTCAATCATGTTCTAGTAGTTATGTGCAGAAATTATAGTTTGGACATATCAGTTACATTATTGGAACTGCTTCTGTCTCTTTAGTTTTTATCAATAGATAACATATTTTTATAAGTTATGCATGTGTTTAAAATTCTCATCTCCCATACTAAGGCTTGTTTTGCTTTGCTTTGCTTTGCTTTGCTTTGCTTTGCTTTGCTTTGCTTTGCTTTGCTTTGCTTTGCTTTGCTTTGCTTTGCTTTGCTTTGCTTTGCTTGACAGCCACTCACATAGCCCAGGCTAGTCTCAGACTCACTATGTAGCGGGGAATGATCTTGAATTTCTGATCCCCCTGCCTCTACCTCCTGAGTGCCAGGTATGCCCCACCACAGCTGGCTTCTGTGATGCTGGGGATGGAACAGAGAATCGGGAATGCTAGTAAGCGCTTTACCAGCTAAGCTACATCCCAGTCCATTAAGCTAAGATTTTAACTATTTTTCTTTACATTCTTTATATTCAGCCTTTTTTCCTTAAATAAACTGAGCCCGATGACAGGCGTGATTAACAGTCATGAAATCATATGTGAGACATGACAGCTAAGTACTGAAATAAATACATTAAAGAACTTAGCCATAGAGTGTCTAAATTCGGCTTGTGTTTGGCCAGTGGTATATAAAACTGTTTTGGAAAACTATGTGACATGAAGAAAGGAGAGAATGGCCAGTCCCCAGTCACTACCGTGACCCAAAGCCAAAGCAGCCTAGGGCTGCACCTTACTCTGAGAGTGGGGTACCTGGCTGTGGGAACAGCCCACACCCAAACAAACTCCCACATCACTCACTGGCCAGGACGGGAGATTGCATGAGTCTCTGCCCAGAGAGCGTGGTGTTTGGGTTTCCACTCTGCCTTGACATTTCACAAGATTGGTGCCTTCCTTAAGGGCCAGGAGGAAGTGGAACTTGTGCCTTTGAGTAACTGTGGGGCGGGACAGGTGCTACAGGAGGCTCAGAAGAACATCCTGGAAGATCAGCGGGTCATTGTTAGATGCTGCCCAAATGCCCCTTTTATGCAACCTTAGGGTGCCTCCCAGTATTCAGATAGCTCAGCTCCATATACATCCCTAGCCTTGCTATTTCACACAGCCTTTTAGCTAATGTGAGCAACTCTTCATCCGGTTCCAGGCTTCCCACAACTCCAGCTGAGATACCTCCTGCCTAAGAGCTAACCTGAGGAGGGCCAAAGAAAAACTAGCAAACTGCCTCCTGGGTCCTGTGAGGAGAGCTGGGTCACTGTGCCCACACCTGTGGCTGGAGCTGCTCTTCAGTCCCTGGGAGTCACTGTAAGGGACCAAGAAGGGACAGAATCTGATAGGGACCTAGCTTATCCTCTTTCCTCTGACTCCTGACTTTCCTCCTCACACAGGCCCTGCTATGTTTCTGCTTTTTTGTTTTGTTTTCATTTTTTTTTTTTGGTTTTGGAGGGGTATTTTTGGCTGTTTGGTTTTTGTTTTGTTTTGTTTCCAGATCATAAATACCCCATCCTGGCCTCAAATCGCTATGCAGCTGAGAATGACCCTGAATTTTCCATTCTCCTGCCTCCACCTCTTGAACCACCACATCTGATTTATAAGGTGATAGGATGGAACCCAGGGCTTTGTGCATGCGACACAAGCTCTCTACCAACTGCCCCTAGAAGGTCACGAAGCAATATGTGTTACATAAAAGGCTTCTGGGGTTGGTCCTCAGCTCTGAGACAGGGAGAAATCTCTTTAAGTGAGAAAAAAACAGTAAGAATCCAAACTATTCTGGGTCCCACCCCTATTTCAAATGACAATAAGAGTAAATAGCCAGTCTATGGACTGATGGAATGATTTCCAAACTGACATCCTGCCCTGCCATTTTGAACCAGCTCGAGAGACAGAATCAGAGACCTCAAGTAAACACACAAGAGCAAGATTGCGCAGTTCTAGGTTTCATTTCTAGCCTATCCATAACCTACTCCATGTACTGTCACCTTCTATATTCCCAATAAAAGATGACAGAAAGCAAGAGAGGCCACCAGGAGGGTACAGGAGCAAAACAGATTTAATGCAGCTGCCCACACATCCCCCGAGAATGAACACAAAGGGGTGGGGTGGACCAGCACAACAGCAGCTGGCCCAGTGGCTTCTTCTCATTTGTCCCTCTTATCACCACAGTTCCACACTCAGCAGAGTCCCCTCAAGGTCATCTGCTGCACGCCTATCCCCAGGGTTCTGTGACAGGCTTTTCAGGGCCCGTACAGTTGACAGCTTGAATCTGACAAGATCGGAGTTGAAAACAGAACCCCATAACTGAGTCTCAGACAAATGCCCGTGGCCATCCCAAAGGACCCTTTGATGGATGGGCCTCTCTCTGAGTGTCTCAGGGGACAGCGAGAGAGAGCTGAGGTCTGCAGAGCCCCACCGTGTCTGACAAGAGGTCATCCACTGTTTTAATGACTGCCTGGTGCCAGCCACCTCTCCCTCCTCAGGAGCTCACCCAGGGCCTCAGTCTGTTTAGGGGTGAATCCACACTTGCTAGAGGACATCACACTGGCCCAACTCTCCTCTATTCTAACACAACGCAACTTCTAGCCCCATTTCTCTTCACAGTCTAGGACTTAAAACTGAGCACTGAGAAATCTCTCATCTTAGCATGGTGTTCCCTACCTGCCTCTTACACAGAGATACACAGCACATCGTGAGACAAAAAGCTGACAGCCACAGGACATGCTGAGAGAATCAGAGAAAAGAGAAGGAAAGGGAGGAAGAAGGGGTAAATGGATAAA
Source organism: Microtus ochrogaster (assembly GCF_000317375.1). Classification (NCBI taxonomy): domain Eukaryota; kingdom Metazoa; phylum Chordata; class Mammalia; order Rodentia; family Cricetidae; genus Microtus; species Microtus ochrogaster. The sequence goes on along the minus strand of NC_022013.1, from coordinate 884,458 downwards.
TGAATGGATGCATGGACAGATGCATACATGGATGGAGAGAGAGTGAGAAGGAGGGAGAAGAAGATGAAGAAATGATAGGATGGATGGATGGATGGATGGATGGATGGATGGATGGATGAATGGATGGATGGATGGATTTAGCAAATATTTACTGGGTACGTACTAGGTCCCAAGTTCTGCTTGTAAGCACTGAAGACACAACAGTAAGGAAAACAAATGGGACGCTGTCCTCTGGGAGCTGATTGTCTGGGGCAATTTTACACACAGGGACTCTTTGAAGAGACATGCTTGCAGAATATCCAGGGGATAGCAGGCCCAATACAAGGGGAATAAGGCCAAGCAATGCACCTTCACAGGCCTCTGCCTTGACTCCTGCCCAGAGACGTTGCACTGTGAGAATCTGTAGACTAGAGGGTCTTCAGTCCAACTGCACCTCAGGATCACATGGTGAGCTTCTTAAATACAGAGATCCTACAACCTGCTGAGAGATTCTGTCTCTGGGTCAGGGTTGCGGGAGGGAGAGGAAGAGATATTGATTGTGCTCACATATGGAAGTGGCCAGAGGTCAACGTTCTTCAGCTGCAGTTCACCTTGTCTTTCTTAGATGATCCTGGAATTCTCCAAGTAAGCTATACTGGTCTTTCAGGGAGCCCCAGGATCTATCTGTCTTCTGCCTTCCCCACAAGTGCATATTACCTTGCCAGCCTTTCTTTCTTTCTTTCTTTCTTTCTTTCCTTTTCAATGATAAGTAAGACTTTTTTCATACAATATATTTTATGTTTTTCCTCCCTCAGTTCCTCCCAGAGCCTCCCTACCCACCCAACTTTATGTTCTTTCTTTCTCTCTCTTTTCAAAACAAAAAGCAGGAAACACATATGTAAAACTAGAAATCAAAATAAACAAATAAAAATCAATAGAACAAAAAAAAATACCCAAACAAAACAAAATGAGACAACAAGTCTACAGAAATACCACTGAGTTCTTTTTGAGTTGGCCAACTTCTCCTGGGCCATGTCAGTCTTTGTAAGTGGGTTCTTGGGGTTGAACTCTGGTCCTTGCTTGCAAGGCAGGCACTCTACTAAGTAAGCTATCTCCAAAACCCCATGTCCAGGTATCTGCAGAACATTCCTACATGACCATGGTGGAGATTCTGCTTTGAGAGACCCTTATTCTTAAAAGCTGGTTCATTTTTCAAGGTATCCAAGGGACTTAAATCAGTGTGGGAATGAACAAGCAGATGGAAGGGTGAGAGGATGTTTGAATGCACGTCTAAGACCTCATGTTTGGCTCTGGTCTGTGGGAGGGACAGAAGACTCAGAGGCTGTGTGGTCTAGAATCTCTGGGCATATTAGAGATTATAATTAGATATTAGCACTATGTGATGGGTATACAGGAAGGGGGCAGGATGTGGGACTCCATGCTTGGCGCTGGGCCACCAGGTCATCCTGCCAGGGAGTGTCGATGAGTCAAGGTAAGGGGAAATCACCAGCCACAGATATCTCTGGGGTCTCAGGAAACCTGTCTGCACAAAATTACACAGAAAAGTCCGACAGGCCAACAGGATGGCCCGAACCCTGGAATCCCCAGAGTCCCACCTTATATTCATTGGTTACTAATTTTTTGCATGCTGGGTAGGCACAGTTCTGCTGGGGTGAGGTGCTGGGGACTCAAGGATGCTGGGACCTGGTAGGAGAGATGAATATCAATAGACAGATGTCACCAAAGTTAAAACAGCAAGTCTCTGGGCATTCTTGCTGATATCCAGAGGATGAACTTTGGAAATAACAAACTGAAATGGAAGGGAGGGACCCCAGGGTTTGAGTCATTGTGTACGTGTCCTACACGGAGCTTTTAAACTACTTTCTACTGTTTACTGGCTGTGTGACTACAGACACATTGCTTTACCTCTCCGGGCCTGTTTCCTTGTCCTGCACATGGAAATGGCCAACCATCTCTTAAGATGATCATATTGACAAACTGAGAGCACACAGTAGGTGTGTGAGGAAACATAGTAATGACAACAGTGTACTCTGTCCTCTTCAGAGACCTTCTGCACGCAATGCCATGTGACATAGTTTCACTTCTGTTGCCATGGTAAATACCCTGACAAAAAGATACACAGGGAGAAAGGTTTATTCAAGTTCACAATTCCAGGTCACAGCCCATCACTATGGGAAGTCACTGCAGTAAGAGCTGGTCACATGACATCCACAGTCAAGAGCAGAGAGAAATGAGTACACTCATGCACACCCAATTGCCTATTTATGCTCTGCTTGATTACCCTGCTCTTTTACAGTCCAGGACCCCCGGCCTAAGGTAATGGTGCCAGACACAGTAGGTTGGGTCTTCCTGCATCAGTTAACTAAGACAGTCTGCACAGACATGCCCGCAAAGCCAATCCAGTGTAGACAATCCACCACTGAAACACTTCCCGGGGGATTCTAGATTGTGTCGTTAACCCTTAAAGCTAACCACCACACCATCTGAAGGAGACGTCCTGGGCTCTGGCTTTCAGATGAAGAAACAGAGAAGTGAAACAAATAAATGGCGACTCAGAAAACAAACCGGGGCTCATCGCCACACAGACTTTATTGGAACACTGTGCTAGATGCCCCAAAGAAAATGTGTTTCAACCGCACGAGGTCTGGGCTGGAGAGATGAGTCAGTCATTAAAATGCTTGTCAGGCAAGTGTGAGGACCCAAGTTCAACCATCAGAACCCACATTTTTTTTTAATATGCCAGGCATGATGGGATACCCTTGAAATCCCCTTGCTGGGGAAGTGAAGACAGGGAGATCCCTGGAGCTCACTGACTGACTAGCCAGTTGGTCAAATCAAGGAGGTCCAGGCTTATTGAAAGGCTCTGCCTCAAAAGATAAAGTAGAGAAAAGCCTAGCGTAGAATAAACCTTCATTCCCAGCAATCCGAAGGCAGAGACAGGCAATCTCTGTGAGTTCAAGGCCAGCCTGATCTACAGAATGAGTTCCAGGCCACTGGGGCTACTTAGTAAGACCTGTCTCAAAAATTAGATAGATAGATAGATAGATAGATAGATAGATAGATAGATAGATAGATAGATAGATAGATAGATAGATTAAAAAATAGGTGGAGAGCAACTGAGGAAAAAAGCCTCAAATGTCAACCTCTGTCCTCCATACACATACTCATAATATTGACCTGCATTTAGACATTCCAAAGAAGGAATATGTGGAGTGTCTGTGGTTACTACCATAATCCAACATGGTAGTTCCCAGTAACTACACATGGGATTAGGATAGAGGGCCGGATTTATCCAGCAGGGAACTAGCAAAACCTTCCTCTTATTGACCTTTCATTAGGGGCACCATCTGAGTCCTTCTACCCATCAATGATTCCTGTCAGTTCAGAGTCTCATGGAATGACTTCAGAGAAAAAATAAAATCATTCAAAGCACTACACAGAGACAAGGAGGAGCTGGGAGTTGGGATGTTATTGGCTTTTTCTTGTTTTAAGTAATAACACAGAGCAATATTATGTCTCAGTGCGTTATGTGGGCTCTTGCTTTGGACTGAGGACCGTAAAGGGCTGAGCTCATTCAGCAAGGTGTTGAGTGAACATGTCTCTCATCATAGAGGTAGATGTACGTCACGGGTCAAAGAGACACCTTCTCTCTTCATCGCCCAGTAGAAGAGGATTGAAAAGAGAATCCAGATATGAAGGGATTTATCTCACTCTTGGACCAGTCTTAGCTGAAACACTGAAGGCTCAGGCTGAGGTCTCTCAATCTGAGGGCTAAAGAGAGGAAAGGGAATGTAGCCTTCAACTTCCCTGACTCTAGAGAGCCTAGCCACCAGAGGCCCTCCCTGAGGAACCAGACCCCTGAGAGGTGACACCATGGAGCCTGCCCTCTGGATGCTTCCCTTTCTCCAGGCCATCCTGTCCATCAAAGGCATCAGGAAGAGAGGAAGGAGTCTGATCTCCAGAGCCTGCTTTGATGTTTCTAGGTGCTCTCCCCAAAGCTGCTGCTGTTTTAAAGGGGGCATATCTCCATCCCCTTCCCCTACCTCCTCTGGCCCCTCATTATCTTAGAAAATGCCCTGAGTCTGCCTCTCTATTATCACCAAAAAACAAACAAGGTAAGAGACTAGGGGACAGCACTATCTGTAAAGTGCTTGCGTTGCAAGCTTGCAGACCTCAGGCTAATCCCCAGAACCCACATGAAGATGTACAGGAGTCCTGGCTTCTGCTTATACTCTAAGCACTGAGGAGGAGAGACGGAGAATCAGTCCCCAGCCTAGCCTACATGGTGAGCTCCAGGCCAGGGAGAGTCTCAAAGGAGACAGTGTTCCTGACCCAAAGCTGTCCCTGGCCTATGCACACAAATGGAAGGAAAGAAAAGAGGGAGGGAAGGAAGAAGGTGGGGAAGAGAGAGGGAGGGAGGGAAAGGGAGAGAAAAAGTGAAAAAGAAATAAGACAAGTGTGATCCACTTTAGAACAGCAAAGTGTCTCTCCTGGAGCCCAGGACCCCCACTGCTCTGTGTGGTTGAAGTCAGCCTGTGCTATGCAAGGGAAGGCTAAATGAAGCAAAACTCTAGAGACAAACTTCCTCTTTGTTGAAACAAACAAACAAACCAACACTGCTTAGCTACTTTACAGCTAGCTGACCTGATTCACTGAGTTGCATCTGACCACTCCACTCCGAAGTGGAAAGAGAATGGTGACCCCAGAGTCTGGGAAAGGAGGCGGGTACAGTGCTGGGGAGTGGCTGGGTCGGTCAAGCCTGCGTCAACCTGGTCCTGAGAACCAGACCCAAGGGAATCAAGAGCTCTGTTCCAAGACCACAGAACCACGCCCACAATGTTGGTTGGGGGAGGGGAGCATGGTAACCAAGTCCCTGTCCATCCACATCAGGGGAGAAAGTCTCAGCAGCTGAAAAACAAACACTTACAAAGAGGGAAGTGTCTGGGGCTGAGAACAGCGCAGACACCTGACAGCTCTCATTACGCAAATGGTGAATCGCACACCAAAACAAGTGACTGAAGCCTGCCTCAGTAGGAAGCAGTTGACTCCGGTTTCTACAGTCTGGTGACTAGAGTCGGAGGTTTTCAAAACAGGAAACACCAGATATAATATCAAATGACCCAGACAGTAAAAAGCAAGGCAAAAAAAAAAAAGTCTAAATTGGAAGACAGGAAGTCACAATCACGCCACCACCGACAATGTAGATATTTGTCTGAGATACACTTGGCTGGATGCCCTGTCACAGCTAAAAAGCATAGGAACCAAAAACAGGGGAGGCTGAGGCCATCTCTCAGAAATGGTCAAAGTAGAACCTTCTTGACAATCCCACCCCCCGGAATATTAGAGGTTCTGTTTCTAGGACGTTAAGGGCAACCTACAGGCTGAAGGCTGCATGCCACGGTTACTCAGTCCTGGAAACACACTGCAGCGAAACCCCCAGCCCTCCTACTCAAATGCACCCTTCTGCCTTCCTCCCCGCCACTCTCAGTCTCCACCTAGCTGATCCGAGGGATTCATGAAGCAAAGAGCCTCCCTACTTTCTGCTCAGTGACTGATAAGATCACAGTCTTTGAGTTCGGGGCTTCCACTGCAATTATTAAGGGAGATGCAGTCTATCTACTGGAATTTTTATCAAGGAGGACACAATTGACCCCCGTGGGACTCACTGTGCAGCATCCACCTGCTAGAGAATGGAAACCCCCACGGAGGGATGCCCTGTGAGAGCAGAGAGGAGAGCATGTCTCATGTGATGAAAATAGACCCTTGGACCCAAGCTGACTGACACTAGACCATACATCCCCCTGACAGCTGAGACCAATGTTGTTCTCTTCTGTCCTTCGGATGAGAGTCTGTCTCCTGCAGTAAAAGAGCTGTTTAAATGCAGTCAACATAGGGACAAGCCTCCAGTCCCTGTGATATATTCAGAGGGACTTTGTCGTGGGAGCAGACTGCCACTGTCTTCGCTATGAAGCATCATCAAAAGTTCCCCAACTCTCTGAACCATTCCTCCTCTGGAATACAGAGTTTAATGGAGAGTTTAGCCCAGCCAGTAGTAAGAATGTGATCCCAACTACTAATCATATCCTGGAATGTTTCAAAGAACCTAAAGCAATGCTTAGGATGCACCTGATCTTCCATTCCAGCAGGTGCTTCCAGCAATGTTCCAGAATATAACTTTTGGCTTTGCATTATTCTCCTGCCATGTACTTCTCAGCTGTTAACTTAGGTATCTGCAAACATTTCCGAGTCAGGAACCACAGGGGGAGGACAGATTTCCTCTGGATAACAAGGGCATCAAAGCTGGAAAGACTGAGAATATCTGTTGACTTTCATGTGTCCACCTCTAACCAGATCAGGGTCTCATCCACCCATCCTTGGAACACAGAGATGGGATGAACTTCCTGCAGTTCCATGAGATAACGGTAAGAGATACATTGACCCAAAGAAAAGCCAGAGAGCTTCTTATAGAGGCAGGATGAATGTGTGGCAAGGAAGAAGCAGGCAGAGATCACATAGCTTCTGAGCCACATGCAACTTTGGAGAGAACTCATCTCCCTCTATAGTAAGGGAATGCCATCCTTTTCTTAAGTTGGCATGAAAGCCCTGAGGTGGGAAGTAAAGAAGACACAGAAAAGTACCTCCATGCACGGGGATAAAGACTCAAGCCAGGCATAGGGCCCATCGAGGCTTTGTAGGCCTTGAAGGGCAAGCCAGCATATAAGGAAGGACCTTGTACTGGGAGGTCCCCGATGATCCCAAGGCTGTACCTGAGCTCTATTCCTTCTTTTCTTCTCCTCTAGGCTCTGCTACCAACTGCAGAGCATCGTCTGGGGTGCAGGATGCCCTCACTGTATACATGGACCAGGGACAACCACAGACTTGGTGACTGGCTCTGCTGGTACCTAACAAGGGTGCAGCCACTGAATGACCTCTCCTTCTACATTGTCCAGTTCTATAACCAACAGATAGCCTCCAGCTCAGAGGAGACCCCTTGACAAAACAACAAAACCACCAAAATACAAAACAAAACAAAAACCCTCACAGCTGGATCTAGCCTCCACATGCATCTGACTCACCATGAATCATGTCCCCAGAGGACCTGCTCCCTCTACCATTGTTATCGATTAAAATGAGTCGCATGCATCCGGCAAACACACACTTCAGGTGGAAGCCAAGTCAGAGGATGTGGTCTTTAGTCACAGAATACAATTCTCCACTAAGAAGCCCATTAGTAATGTATTTCTTGTAGGGGGAGTTTTAGTTAAAGATAACCTAAGAAAGCTACAGCATATCAAAGAATGACCAACATTCTGAAACATGTGGGGATCCTAGTTTCTATTTCTTTTGCAGGTTCTGTGTCAGGAATTTTAATCATCCCTAATCTCCTTCAAGAACTTTCACAGGGACTGGGGAGATGGTTCCACTGGTAAAATGCTTGCTACATAAATACAAAACCTGAGTTCAAGCCCCAGAACCTGTGTTTTTAGAAGCTAGGGGCAGCAGCATGCCCTTGTAATTCTGTCACTGCAGGGCAGAGACATGAGGACCACTGGAGCTAGCTCATCAGACATCCTAGATGAACCAGCAAGCTCTGGGTCCAGTGAGAGATCCTGTTTTTAAAAATCAGGTAGACAGTGACTGAGGAAGACATTCCAGCACTGGCCTCTGGCATTGAATACACACATGTGCACATATGTGTGCGCACACATACATAGATCTGATGGGTTTGAATTTGGTTAAACAAAACTTCCCCTGCTCCCATAAGCCTCCTTCTGCCATCTTCACAGCACAGGGGTGTAGTAATAGGAGCGGCGGGGCTGTGTCCCCAGGACCCCGGGCCGCCTGCTAGCTTATGCCCCGAAATAACAACACACAAATTATATTCATTTAAACACTGCTTGGCCCTTTAGTTCTAGCCCTTATTGGCTAATTCTGATATCCCGATCAATCCATCTCTAATAATCTGTGAGCACCGGTCTTACCAGGAAGATTCTAGCCTACGTCCATCCTGGGTTGGAGCTTCATCGCGTGTGCCTCAGAGAGTAGAGCTATCCCCTTGTCCGCCCAGGAGCTGGGAGCATGGCGTCTCTGCTCCAGACAGCAGAGCTGTCGAGTCTGAGCTCACTTCCTCTTCCTCCCAGCATTCTGTTCTGTTTACTCC
>NC_022013.1:867402-876197 GCF_000317375.1 Microtus ochrogaster | reverse complement strand
TCCACCCACCTATGTTCTAAGCTATGAGCCCAAGCAGTTTGTTTATTACTTAACCAATGAAATCAACAGATTGATATATGACACTCCCACAGCACAGGGGTGTCTGATCACCATCGCCTGCAGACCCCATTGTCCTCCACTTTTCCTCTCTGCAGACCTGGAAACCAGTGTGGGAACCGCAACAAATGCAAATGGAAGAGACTTTGTGACTAAACAGCAGGGTGCTCATAACTCTTATGTCTGTAAGATGGGATTAAAGAAAGCTAACTTTGCTCACCAAGCTCAGAGGATAACAGGAAAGATTACAACCTGTCAATATAGAATTTCACAGAAACTGTGTGGGATCAGCACAGTTTTCCAACAAAGAGCTCCCCAAAGCCTTCTCAAGTCCATCCCTGGAAACATGGAATCATGTGCAGGGGCGTTTATGTTGGGGTGGAGCACATGCGTGAACAAGCACATGTGTGGAGGTCAGAGGACACCTTCTGTGGTTAGTTCTAGTCTTCCGCCTTATTGGAGACGCAGGATCTTTCTGTCCTCACTGCGCACAGCAGACTAGCTGGCCCATGAGCATATGTAAATTCTCTAGTCTCTCTTCCCATTTCTGCTCAGGAATGCTGGAATTACAGATAATGTGTTACCAAATCCTGCTTGGTAGAGGTTCTGGAAATCTGAATTCAGGTCCTCACATTTGCACGGCAGGTGTTTACCTATTTAAGTCATTTTTTTCTGACTTCCGGGTACTTGTAATACACGTTGTTGCAAAATGACTAACACTGTTAGCTACTGCCGGAATGAGAATTAGAATGAGTTTGAATACAGCAGCTGCCCATCAATGGGCCAGGGACTGTGCTACACTCTTTCTGCATCGTGTTTATTCTCAGAGCAAGTCTGTGAGAAACAGCTATTCTTACCCACATTCACAGGAAGGAAGCAGTATCGAGCAGTTACCAAGACTTGAACCAGAAATCAAATTCCAGCAACATCACCCTGAACTCATTTCCTTAACTATTCCACGACATGGTCCAATGTATGAACCTGTGGCCAGGACAATCATGTCACCCACTACACCTACAGCATTCCTTAGTTACCAGTGGTTCCTTGTCTAGGCCTGAGGCCATGTGAGTTTGCTCCTTCCACATTGGCCTGTCTATTGAGGTCTTGTTTAGGCAGTCACGTTGATGAGACTTCCCAGGTGCCACCTCTCTGACACTTGTAGGAAACACAACCTCACAGCAAACTTCCTATTCCTCTGGCTTTTACAATCTCTCTTCCCCTCCTCACAATGACCCCTGAGCCTTAGGGATTGTTGTGCAGGAGTTGTGTTGTAGATGTGTCTATCAGTTGGAGCTGGGCACCACAGGATCTCTTGTTCTCTGCATTTTGATTGGTTCCAGTTTTCTGGAAAGGTCTTATCTGGTGCAGAGAGAAGTTTCTTTGATGAACACTGAGAACTGCAGCTATCTATAGGTGTTAAGTATTTAGAATGTAGTTAGGGACTGTGCTGGTTTAGTAAAGTGGCAATTGTGTGTTTTCCTCCAAGATTTATGACTTACTAGTATTACTTCCCTCTTGTTGAATGGACCAGCTAGAGAGCTGTTGGTTCCAGCCAATATGTACATGCCAGTAGTATACCCTTAGGTTTATCATGTCATGCTGGTCATTGCTGTAGTTCATAGGGGTCATAGGTTGATGAGACTATTAGTTGCTTCTCTCTTGGAAGCTTGCATGGCACTTTCTTGTACCATGAGAACTACTCTTCAGATAGAGACTGTCTGGTCAGATGTAGTTGGACCATCTGGGGACGTGGTATTTTTAGCAATATGGACTGTGGTTGTTTGAATGTAATTGGCCCCCATAATCTCATAGGGACTGGCACTATTAAAATTTGTAGCTTTGTTGGACTGGATATGGCCTTGTTAGAGGAAGTGTGTCACTGCGGAGTTGGGTTTGAGGCTTCCCTATGCTCAGGATACCGCCCAGTGTCTCAGTTGACTTCCTGTTGCCTGCAAGATGTAGGACTCCCAGCTTCTCCAGCACCATGTTTGCCTGCAAGCTGCCATGCTTCATGATGATAATGGATTGAACCTCTGAATTGTAAGAGAGCCTCCTCAATTAATAATTTTTTATTAAGAATATATGTGGTCATGGTGTCTCTTTATAGCAATAGAAACCCTAACTAAGATTAGGAGTTACCTTCCCTGCAGGACAGCTCAGGGCAACAACAATAGATTGCAATGTTTTGTGAGTCTCTTGGACAATGCTACCAAACAACCCAAATGAGGCCTTTTATGCTTGGTTTTTGTTAGGCTATGGCTCTTGGGGAGAGTATTCAGCCCAGGTAAGTAAATTTAATTTAAACTATACATGAATATGTATATACAGACTTAAATGTACTATGTGATTTTAGGTAAATAGAGAAAAATATAATTTCTTATGACTTTTTCAGACATCCCTTTGTTTATTTGTTTTGGTGTTTTTTGTTTTGTTTTGAGATGGAGTCTCTCTATATAGCTCTGGCTACCCTGGAACTTACTCTGTAGACCACGGTAGCCTCAAACTGACAGAGATCCACCTGCTTCTACCTCTGGAGTGCTAAGATTAAAAGTATGAGGCGCCACACCTGGCTTTCTCAGACATCTTAACTATCATTTTGTCTTCCTCCTCCCTCTTCTCCATCAGCCTATCACTCTTCTTCTATGCTGCTTCTCCTCCTCCTTCCTCCTCCCCATTTAAAGCCTCTGCCCAGGGTCCTCCATCTGGAAACAAAGTGAGAAGGGCTGAAACAAGTCTGGTCCACTCTGCCCTCTCATCAAAACAGCGTGCAAAACTAAACAATGTCATGGGAGAGAAGATGGGATTTCATTTCCTCCACGAGGTGCTGTTACCCTAGAAAGCTAAAGCGGCTGGGACACTGGAGAGAAGAACCATTTCTAGCTACTTTGCATTTCCTTCCTTCAAACCACCTCTAAGTGTCTGGACCACATGGGAGGAAGAGGAAAAAATAAAATTGATTTCTAATTGAATAAATTACAGAGTGAAACACAGACAGAATTCTGCTCAGTCCCAGGATCTTACCTGCTGTGAGTCCAGGGCTGAGGCCATCCTGAGCGGGAGTGAGGAGAGTCTAGTCGGCCCTAGCAGACTCATTCAGTCAAAGTCCTTCCAAATAACAATCACTGAGCCCTCGGTGTAGAGTTAAAGGTGAATTTGTCTGATTCATTCACAGCGCTTGCTGAGCAACATCAAAGGAACTCTCAGCACAGCAAACCACGGTAAGTGGTTGGTTTTAGGTACGGTTTAAAATGAACGTTTTCCTGATAATACTAGAAACTCAACTTATGCTCCCAGAGTCTAGATGAGTAAGTAAATCACCTAGCCATAAAAATTAATAATAATAATAATGATGATGATGATGGAGCTATAGCCGAGTTGATAGAAATGAAATTCTACCGTGTATGTTAAAAGCCCTAAGTTCAAATTCTAGAATAAAATATTAGTAATTATTAGTTATAATAATAACACAGACATATTATATGGTTGTCATTATGTGTCAATAATTAATATTGAAGCAATCATTAATCTGAATACTAAGTATTTTTAACAAAGTTGCATGGGACTAAAAGTAGGGGAGAGGAAGGGGGATGGGAGGAGGGAAGGAAGACACCGGAGAGAGGTAATGTGGGAGGGGCCATGGGGTTGCGACCAGAGGACACAGTCTATGCATCATGAACACGTCCTAAGGAAACCTGACAGGAGGAAGCAGGAAAGTCGGACATACAGAGTGGAAGATAAGTAAAAATCCCCAAGGCAAAAACATACAGGACTAGAAATTAAATCAAGGTTAAATTAAGTTAAAAGCGCGAGTGGGACCAGCCTAAGCTGAGGTCAGACATTCATAATTAATACTATGTCTCTATGTCTTTATTCGGAAGCTGGTTGACAGCACAAAGAAAATTCCAAGTCTAGCGAGAACTCACTCCCACAAATTGTCCTCTGACTTCCACACACGTGCCATGGTTCATGTGCATGCAACACACCCGCACCCAAATGAAGGTAACTTGAAAAAAATTAAAGTGATAATTGTCTCATTGCTCCCAGGGATCTCTCAGCCTGGCTTCTGCGGTCTCTTTGAATCACCCACCTGAGTCCCAAGTCATCAGTTTCTCTTCCTGTTTTCTTTCCCTGTTGTTGCATTAGAAGATTATACTTCACAGTGACCAAGGAGCAGGGGACAAGCACCCGTCCTTGGTTCTGGGTAGAACCTGGCCATGTACAGATCCTGAATCACAATGGGTGTTTTCTCTGGATCTTCTGTGGATGATCTCATCACACTGTGGTGAGGGGCAGCGGATGACGCATGTTGGGGGATGGCGAGTGGATGTCCAGTCTATTCTCGGCTCCACTTTGTCTGAAACACATTTGGCGTATTTCTAGCTGTGCAAAATAGCATAGTAGGATTGTTTCTTAAAACTGAGAAAAACCACCAAGTTCTAGCAATGAATCAAAATGTTTACTCAGAGTAAAACAAATTAGAGATTTCTTTTTATTTTATGTGCGTGAGTGTTCTGCTTGAAAAGTGTGTTTGCTCACCACGTGCATGCCTGGTACATAAAGAAGTCAGAAGAGGGTGTCAGATCCCATGGAGCTGGAATTACATATGGTTGGGAGTCATCACGTAGGTGCTGGGAACTGAACCTGGGTAGTCCGCAAGGGCAAAAGGCGCTCTTAGTCTTGGAGCCATTTGTTCAGCTCCATTTCTCAGAATTTTTGAGTTGTTTACACATATCTCAATCTCTCTCTCTCTCTCTCTCTCTCTCTCTCTCTCTCTCTCTCTCTCGTGTGTATATGTGTGTTTGTAACATAGGCTTATGTACATATTCATGTGTATGCATAGGTGGGCCATGTGTGGAGGCCAGAGGTTGACACTGGGTATCTTTGTCAGTATCTGTCAACATTGTTTTGGGTCCAGGGTCTCTCACTGATTTGACTAAACTTTGAGTTTCTTGGATCCACCTGTCCCCACCCTGTCAGCTCTAGGGTCACAGATGCAAGGAGCCATGTTCACAGTTTTCAGACAGGTGCCAAGGGTCTGATTTGCCCAGCAAGCACTTCAAAAACTGAACCATCTCCCTAGCCACAACTCGTGACTCAAAGCAATCCCTTTATCTTTTCCTTCGGTTGGTCACTCAGGTGCCTGCTGTGCAAACTGCTATCTCCATGAGATATGACCACAGAGAAAGCCTCTTGAAACTATAGACATGGTCATGAAGAAATTGCTTTTTATCTCATTTTTTATTTCAAAACCTCCTTCCTTGTGAAAACCTGAAAGCCACTATTTATCAGTGATGGTGACGCCTGCCATCTTGTTCCTAGTTTCACCATTTCCTCTGTGGTAGTGGGTGCTGTGACATTCATGGCCCCACAGTCTTCTGGGAGTGAGAAATGGATCCTGTGTCTTTTACAAGCTTCCACACGTGTTCCCGTAAGTCAGCTGTTCTTGTTTCTGTTTCTGTGACAAAATGCTCGTACCAAAGGCAACCCTGGGCAGGAAAGGGTTTATCTCAGCTGACAGATGATAGGCTATTGTTAAGGAGAGTCAGGGCAGGAGCTCGAGCAGACACCATGAGGGAATACTGTTTGCTGGCTCACAGAGTGGCTTCCACTCGGCTAGCTTTCTTATACAGCTGACATTGACTGCTAAGGGAATGGTGCCGCCCACAGTGGGCTGGGCTCTCCTACGTCAATGAGCAATCAAGACAACTCTCACAGATGTTCTCATAGGCCCATCTGATCTGAGTGATTTCTCCACTGAGACTCCTTCTCAGTGGACTCTAGACAGCGCCAACTTGACAGTGACAGCTAGCCAGAACAACAGTGTTCAGCTGTCACAGGTAGCCTTTGGAGATGCTCTGGCCAGGATTAACACCACTTTTTCCATGGGATGAGTCCTTTTAGTGGGTCTCAAGACAAATTTATAGGGTCGTTTCAGTTTCAGAATGTCTCCACAGAGCCTGGATCTTAGCTCAAATTCTCTCTCTGTCTAATCTTGCTTTCTCTGCATTTCAAGGGGTTGAATCAAGAACAAGCCTGGGGCTAGAGGGACGGCTCAGTCAGTGAAGTGCTTGTTATATAAGCATGAGGGCATGAGTTGAATCCCATCACTCAGGGAAGAAGCTAGGCATAGCAGCAAGTGCTTGCAATACCAGCACTGGGAGGTGGAGACAGCCAGATCTCTGAGACTAGACAGACAGCTTAGCCCACTTGTTGAGTTCAAGGTTGGTGAAAGACATTATCTCAACCAACAAGTTTGATGGATAGTACCTGAGGAATGACATCTAAAGTTGACTTCTGGCCTACACACACACACACACACACACACACACACACACACCTAAAAAGCATTTTACAGATTGCTTTAGATAGCGTTCTATTGCTATGATAAAATACTGTAACCAAAAGCACCTTGAGGAGGAGAGAGTTTCTTTCATCTTGCCGCTTGTGGTCTATCATCCAGGGGTCAGGACCAGAACCCAGAGAAAGGAATTGATGCAGAGACCATGGAGAAGTGCTGCTTACTGGCTTGCTCCTCATGTCTTGCTCAGCCTGCTTTCTTATACCGGTGAAGACCACCTGCCCATCACCTGCACAGTCCAGTAGGCTGGGTCTTCCCTCATCTGATGTGGGAATGATTTCTTATTAATAAAGAAACTGCCTAGGCCCATTTCATAGGCCAACCCTTAGGTAGGCAGAGAAAACAGAACAGGATGCTGGGAGAAAGAAGCTGAGTCAGTGAGTCGCCATGATTGTCCCACTGCAGACAGATGCAGGTTAAGATCATTCCTGGTAAGCCAGCTTGTGGACTGCAAAGATTAATAGAAATGGGTTAGATTAATATGTAAGAGCTAGCCAATAAGAGGCTGGAACTATTGAGTCAGACAGTGATTAAAGAATACAGTTTCCGTGTAATTATTTCGGGACATAAGCTAAACTAGCCTTGTGGGCGGCAGGGTGCTGGGGACGCAGCCCCGCCGCTCTTATTTCAACACTCATCAGTCAAGAAAATGTGCCACAGGTTCACCTACAGGCCCGTCTTGGGGGCATTTTCTCTTTTGAGGTTCTTTTCTTCCTGTATCACCCTTGCTTGTGTTAAGCACAATCGACCCCTTCTAAACCTGACACACATACAACATTATCCAACTAGATCCATCCCTTTCTCAGCTGTCCCCAAGATGGCATGTCAATATTAATATCACAAGACACAATATTCTGACTTTTATAATCTCAGTCTTTAAAAATTTAAACACATAAAAAAGCTCTTTAAAACATCCTAAGTCTCTTTCAAATCTCAAAGTTAAAACACCCAAAGTTTCTCTAAAATATTTAAAATCTCTCTAAAATACTGTAAAATAAAATCTAAGTTACACACTTTCTTACTCCAAGATGGGATAACTAGGAAACAGTTACAATCAAATAAAATCAAAAGCAAAGTCCGACCATGTAAGGCTCCATTCTTCATGGCTGGGGCCCACTTACAGGCCTCTGGGTGCCAAAGGGCCTTGAACGCCGTTTCTCCGGCGCTGCCGTACACAGTTCAAGCAGCTCTTAGGCTCAGGCAAGCTACCCTCTCCCGCTGCTTTCCTTGGCCATCATCCCACAGCACTGGCGTCTCCAAATGCTCCGGTCTCCATTGCAACTTGGGCACTCTCTCCCTGGGAGCCTCTTCTGGGCTCTCTTGCGGGACTCCGACCCTGCCACACGGTGCCAAGCTTCAGCCTCGCTTCATGATCCTTTCAATCCTGAGGCTTCCACTTTACCCGAGGCTGTACACCCACCAAATGGCCTCTCGTGACCTCTCAGCTCGCCACACCCCCTCATGCCTTCAAAACCAGTGCCACCTGGAACACTCTTCAGCACTTACCTTGTTTGGCTCCAACACGAAGATGGCTGTGGGCCTGTCTGGACCACAAGGAAACACTTCCCGGAAGATTTTACCTCAGTGATGCTCATCACTTCGTGATCACAGCTGATGATTCTGCTAACATTTATTGAAGATATCTTCTAACCTCTGTTCTCTCTCTTCCGTTTTCTCTCTTCAACAGCTGTTGATCCCAAAGCCTAAACACAAATAAATACCCTGTATCCCAAGTGCAGCTCAGAAGACTGCTTTGCGGGGAAGGCCGTTAAGACAGAAGTAAGACCAGAAGGCACGCTACGGACAGTCAGTTGTTCCCTTTGAGGGACACTGTGAGCAGGCTAGTGTGCAGGGGGCCCTCGTAAAGTTACTGGAAATGCCTTCTTCGGTTCACACAGAGATGGAAGCTTGTCAGAACTATGCCTGTGAACTTTAGCGCTTTACAGGAGGGCTCAAAAAATTCAGTGTTTGCCAAATGAAAATCATTTTCACTTACAGCATGGATTTTCAGTAATAAACAATCGGGTTAATTATATCTTTGCTTGCAAAATAACAAAAGAGCCTTGCTGGTGATGGTTGCCCAACTTTGCAAACAGAATTAATGCATAAAACTGGTTGAATGGAAAAATTATGTCATTTGTATTTTATGGTAGTTTTAAAAATCAAAATGCAACATTGCAAAACAGTTTGCTTGTATTCTATAAGTGATAATGCAAACATATGCACACAAAGTGAGTATTTTATCACAGTAAAGTGTTGAAATAAGAGCGGCGAGGCTGCGTCCCCCGCACCCGGCCGCCCACATGGCTAGCTTAGCTTATGCCCCGAAACAATTACACGGAAACTGTATTCTTTTAATCACTGCCTGACCCATTAGTTC
>NC_022013.1:860128-864572 GCF_000317375.1 Microtus ochrogaster | reverse complement strand
TCCTGTTCTGTTTTCTCCGCCTACCTAAGGGTTGGCCTATGAAATGGGCCTAGGCAGTTTCTTTATTAATAAGAAATCATTCCCACATCAGTAAAGCTTTTTAAAAATTTACATTTAACATTCTTGAAAAAAGGCCTGGAGGGGCTAGAGGGGCTAGAGATGGTTTAGCACGTAAGAGCACTGACTGCTCTTCCAAAGGACCCCGGTTCAATTCCCAGAGGACCTACAAGGCAGCTCACAACTGTCTGTAACTCAAGTTCAAGGGAATCTGATACCCTCTAATAGACAAACATGCATGCAGGCAAAATACTAATGCACATAAAATGAAAATAAATAAATTAACTTTTAAAAAAAGAAAGAAAAGGGACTGGAGATTTGGCTCAATTGTTATGGTGTTTGCCTAGATTGCATGATCCTTGGTTAGACCTTCAGCATAAAAAGGACATGGTGGTATTTGCCTGAATTCTAGGACTTGGGTCTTCCACCTTTCTCCTGCCACTGATGATACAGAACATGCCAATGTTCTACGATAAAGGAACCCTTCCCTAGAACTTCTGTTTTCTCCATAGACACAATAGTTATCATTACGTTGTAGTTGATCTCCTGAGTTTCTGGGCCACAGATGGCAGACACCTTCTTTATGATGTCTGTATATCAGCTTCCTCTGTTTCCTTTAGCAACGAACTCCATCAGCTTTGTGTTGGGAAGCAGTTGTGTTTGTACTTGTCCTGGGAAATCTTTATTGTCCCATCAGAGAAGTCATTGTATTTTGAGAATGACATTGAAGCTTTTGTGGCTTCCTGCTATTTCAGAAAAATGTTTTAGAACAGGTATCACCTCGGAGGGTGAGGGGCAAACCTATTTATTATCCATCCGATACAATCCAGGGCTCAGATTCTTCTGCTCAGCTTCCAGACCCTCATTGCAAACGTGCATCAGCTCATGACCATGCTCTTACTGCCCGTGTGCGCCGATTCCTGGCCCTCATCTTTGAGTCTGCCTTCTCTTCAAGGTTTAGATGTTATCCTGAGGTATGGTATTTACATATTCTTTTTATTGCTGCCGTTTTTGAATCACTGACACACTTTTGTAAATTAGGGCTATTTATAATGTTAACGACTAAAAATATAAATTAAATAAATGAAAACAACACATATTAGCTGGTACAAAACAAAAATCTACACCTGGTAACCAAATGCTGCTTTAACTAAAGGTTCTCATTTTATGTCCATTCTTGTCTTTCCTGCCACTGCCCCTTCCTTTCTTCTTGGTCCTGGATGGGCTTGCTTATATTCCTTCTCTTCCCTTTTTATGTTTTAAGATCTGTTTCTTTATTTATGTGTACACATGTACAAGTATGTGCACATACGTGCAGGTGCTTTTGGAGGCCAGGAAAGAGTGTTGGATCCGCTGGAGTCACAGGGAGTTATGAGCTGGCTGACATGCATGCTGGGGACTGGACTTGGGTCCTCCGAAACAGAAGCAGACATTTTTAACCGCGGGGACAACTCTCCAGGCCCACTTTCTTCTCTTTCCCATTAATCTCTTTTCTTTTAGAGAATTAGGAAACATCAAAATGGAAATAGATCAGTCAATCTCACTAAGCAGATGTGGAATATGAAGGCTACAAAATTATATGAGTTGGGCAACGAGGCTCAGGTGCCAGAGGTCTTGCCTATCATATACTAAACCCCGTTTGATACAGAACTTCATTAAAGAGCGAATGGCTGCACGTGCCTATAACCCCAGCCTTGGGGTGGAGGTGGAGACAGGAGAATTCCTGGGGCTTACTGGTCCATCTGATCGGCGATCTTCAGCGTCCTAAAATAAGGAGCTGAGGAAGACGCTCTGACTGCTACGCATAGAGACTTGTGCATGTGCCCTTCCGTATTCCCCTAAAGAAAGAAGAAATAAATCCCAGTGTGCAGGCTAGTGTTAAACATCAACCTGCTAGAATCTAGGGTCCGCTGGGAGACAGGCCCCTGCCTGGGACTGCCGGGTGGGGATTGATTACCTCAGCTGAGGTGGGAACAGGTAACATCATTCCGCTGCTGGCGTCCCTGAAGACCATAGAAACAAAGGAAGGAGCCCAGTAACAGGAAACCTCATTATTCTCTCTCCTGATTGTAGATATGATGGGACAAGCTGCTTCAAGCCCCTGCTACCTGGATTTCCCCATCATGGACTCTCTGTGAACTGTGAGCCAAGGTGACGCTAGCATTTGTGGGGGTATTTTACCACAGCAACAGGAACCTAAACGAAGAACTACCCCCCCCCTCCATTCCAGGCCGCAAGATTCCCACATTCCTTCCCAGGGCCCAAAAGTCAGAGTCAGCCCCCTGCTTGCCAGTCTGGCCTCAGCCTGTTCACACACAGGGGCCTCTTCTCAGTTCCCTGATGCTCTTAAGATTTATTTCTCCAGAACTTTCTCAGAGCTGTTCCTTAGCCTAGAGTGTCCCACTTCCTCTTAGGTCCCGGGTTGCCTCTCTCTCAGGATCTAGCTGAAATGTCACTTCTGTAGCAGGCACGATTGTTTTGTTTGTCTGAAAATAAAGAAAACTCCCACTCGAAATACCCTAACTATTTAAGGAATCTAAGGACTGGCTGCTGCCTTCTGAGTCCTGAGTAGCCTTGACTTTCAGAAAGTTTTGATCCATATCTCCCAAGACCCCGTTTCTCTCACGCTCTGCATAGCTCCGAGTCCCTTCTCATGACAACAAAGCTGCCATCACAACCCAGGCTGTGCGTTTCAGCGTAAATACAGAGGAGCAAAGAGACAGTGGCTTCTGAAGTCCAGGCAAAGACTCTCATCACTGGCCTTCCGTAGGAGTGTATGTGTTCATGTGTGTTTGGGTGAGCACACGCTTTGGATACATATGTGAGTGTGTATATGCAGAATGCAGAGACAAGAGATAAAACCTTGGGTGCCATTTCTTGGGAACTGTTTTTTTTTTTTCTTCTGAGGAAGGGTCTCTCTTTTTTCTTTCTTTTTTTATTTTATTTTATTTTTTTTTGAGGCAGGGTCTCTTATTGGCCAGAGCTTGCAGAATAGATTAGGTTTGTGGTTAAAAACACTTGAGTCTTTTTCTGAGGACCCAAGTCCAGTTCCTAGCACCCATGTCAACCAGCTCTAACTGCTAGTGACTCCCAGGGATCCCCCTGTCTCCATCATCCCAGTGCTGAGATTACAAGTGTGTGCCACTTTGCCTGACTCTAACCCCCTCCCCCGCATGGATGCACACATGCACGCACGTACGTCTGCTCACGCGGTTCTGGGAATGGAACTCAGGTCCTCATGGGCTGATGGGATTGTTTCCCTAGGCCTCTCATTGGCCTTAATTTAATCATGCACCCACCTATGCACTGATCCTTTTGAAAACAAGATAAATAGAAGATGACGGCATAGGTTTCTTCAGCCAATCAGAACTCCCTCCCCAGCTGATACTGTGCTTACCCATAGCATCTGGACTTACTACAGGAGAAGGCTTAATTCCCAAGTGGTAGGAAGAACTCCCTCCCCTGCTGATACTGTGCTTACCATAGCACCTGGATTTAATATAGGAGAAGGCTTAATTCCCAAGTGGTAGAAAGTACTTCTGGGAGCTAGAGTTGTAGTCATTTGGTAGAGAACTTGCCTAGCACATGTAAAGCCCCGGGCTCCATCCCTACCTCTGCATAAACCGGATGGTGTATATGCTTATAACCTCGGTCCTTGGAAGGGGAGGCAGATATTCTCGCCCATCTGGCCATCTTTGGCTACATAGTGAGTCTGAGGCCAGCCTGGGTTACAGAAAACTTTTGGCAGAAAAACTGGAACCTGAGCATCTTGAATGTGACGCAGATCTGTTTTGTTCATTTGGTGCAGTAATATAGTAGAAAAGTTAATATATGTAAGGGTTTTTTTTTGTTGTTTTTGTTGTCTTTTTGTTTTGGTTTTGGTTTTTTTGTTTTTTTTTTTGAGACTGGGTTTCTCTGTGTAGCCTTGACTGTCCTGGAACTATCTTTGTAGACCAGGCTGGCCTCTTACTCTTAGAGATCCGCCTGCCTCTGCCTCTCAAGAGCTGGGATTAGAGGTGCGCAATATATGTTTTCTTCATAAAAGAGAAAAATGAACAACTTTCTCCCTTTTCAATTTCAGCCTGTTTTTACTAAACTGGTAGGCAAGGAGCAGGGCTTGGAGTGGAAACGGTGAGTGAGCACAGTGTGAATCTGGTTCCTCCTATGCCAGGGCTTCTCAGCCTTCCTAGTGCCGTGACCTTTAACACAGTTCCTCATGTCGTGGTGACCCCCAACCATAACGTTATTTTTGCTGTTACTTCTCAACTGTAATTTTGCTACTGTTATGAATCATAGTGTAAATACCTGATATGCAAACTGTCTGATACGTGACTTCCAAAGGGGTCACTACCCACAGGTTGAAAACCATTGGTCTAGAGGCTTGGTT
>NC_022013.1:853529-858728 GCF_000317375.1 Microtus ochrogaster | reverse complement strand
GAATATACCCAAGAGATGCCCTATCATATGACAAAAGCATTTGTTCAACTATGTTCATAGCAGTATTATTTGTAATAGCCAGAACCTGGAAACAACCTAGATGCCTTCAATGGAAGAATGGATGAAGAAAGTGTGGAATATATACACATTAGAGTAGAGGCTTGGTTCTTGATTCCTTTCCATGACTGTCCCCGAATTCCCTTGACCTACCTCTTTTCTGACTAACCCACCTGTTCCTGCCACCTTGAGAATTTGTAGTTTTTGTTTTATTCCCCCTTCCTTTGTACCTAGCTTGAATTAGAGTCTCAATAAAATTCTCAAACTGGGGGCTGGGCGATGGCTCAATCAGTGAAGTGCTTGGGGCGCAAGCGTGAGGTCCTGTTTGGTCCCCAGAACCCACGTCAAAATGCTGAACACGGTAGCATGTGCCTGCACTCTTAGCACTGAGCGGGTGGAGGAGACAAGTTGGTCCCGGAAGCTTGTTAGCCAGTCAGACTAGTTCACTAAGTAAGCTCTCAAGCCAGGGAAAGATGCGGCATCAAAATGCAGGTGGATGGCTCATGCCTGAGGTTGTCCTCTAGGCTGCAAATACACATGCACTTCCCCAAATATGGACAAGCATTTGCTCATGTGTGCACACACACACATATACACACACATACGAACTTTCAGTGATCTTTCCTCTCGCACCCCAAGTGCAGGCAGAATAGGTAGGAGTCATAGTACACCTGGTTTATGCAGTGCTGGAGATGGAAGCCCTGTGAATTCTAGGTTAGTGCTCTATCAACCAAGTTCTCTCCATCCACAAAAATGTTGATAAGTCTGTGTGTGTATGCACATCACACACACACACATATATGTAAAATGTGTCTTGTGTGGGTAGATACACATGTGTGCCGCTCCCTCCAGAGGCCAGAGGATGGGACGGCCTGGGACTGGAGTCCCAGGCTGTTGTGAGCTGCCTGGTGTGGGTGCTGGCCCTCTGGGCAAAGCAGCAGGTGCTCTTAACTGCTGAGTCACTGCTCCGTTTCCCCAGATCTTTATGAAAGTTAGCTGTTCTCTTCTAGAGAAAGCAGGTAGGAAGCCCTCCGCCTCTGCCTTCTCAGGGCTGCCGCAAAGCCTCCTCCTTCACTGAAAACTTTTGACTTTTTTGACTGAAGTCAAAGTCAGAGCAGGGCAGAGAGAAAGAAAAGTCTGAGCAGGCCAGGAAGATGGGTGAGCACCAGGAAGAACAAAGACTGGAAACAGTGAGGTGGGAGGTCCTAGCGGGTGAGGTGATCAGCTCACAAAAGACACTTGTGGTCTTGGGAAGAGTAAGGAACTGGCAGAGGAGCTGGAAGAGAGGTCCTTTTCCTTACACTGGTTCATTTATTTGTCAACTACCGTTGGTCATTTTCTACATGGCAGGGAGCTGAAGACAATAAGGTGACCAAAATGTCTAGGTCTGTGCCAGGGTCAGTGTTCATATTCTAGTCCAGTAAGGTAGACATAAGCAAATAAGAAGATAAAGGGTGGGGAGGGCTGGATACAGATGTCAGAGTGAAATCACACATCTGCTTTTGCTTCTTGTGAAACTTGACACCTCACACAGTGCCAATTAGCCATGTGTGTGTCTCTCTGTGTCTGTGTGTGTGCGCACATGTGTGGATGAACACTCACAAAGGTACAGATGTGTGCGTGTGTGTGTTTGTGTGTGCACACATGCACATGTGTGGATGAACACTCACAAAGCTATAGATGTGTGTGTGTGCATGTATTTTCATATGTTTGTGTGTGTGCACACATGCACATGTGTGGGTGAGCACTCACAAAGGTACAGATGTGTGTGTATCTGTATGTGCGCACATGCGTGCATGAACACTCACAAAGTACAGATGTGTCTGTATATACCTGTGTTTGTGCATGTGTGTGCATGTGTGTGTGCTTGTGTGTGTGTGAAGGCCAGAAGACAACCTCAGATTCTGATCAGGAGCCATTGCCATCCAACTGACCTGGAACTCATCTAGGTTAAACTGGCTATTTCGTGAGCATAAGGGATCCTCCTGCCTCTCCCTCCCTAACACTGAAATTATAAGTATGTACCATCACACCCAACCTTTTTTTTTTTCTTCAAGAAAACATGGGTTCTGAGGTTTCAAAACAAAATCCAACAAGCAAATAAAGCAACGAGTCAAACATCGAAGGTGACTGGACATCACAAGTGTACCTACACATACCCCATACATCGATACAAAAGAGGTCCTTCTAGAAGTGGGTGGCTCTCTAGATGGGGCACTCCTGCAGAAGACTAGAACCTTTGGGATCAGACACAGAGGGGCACGGAGTGAACCGGATGTGCTCGGTTGCTCCCCACTTTGCTATGCTCGGGTCCTTCAGCAGAAGATGGAAAAGTTCTTTCTGGGAGTCCAATCATCCCTAGAAAGGAAGACCTGAAGGCGCTGATGCTGAGGTTTGTGCAGGCCTGGCACACTGTGGAGTGAAACCCTGCTCTGAAGCCCACCTGTTGTGTATGCAGACCTGGTACTCAGGGCCTTAGTTCCCCATTCCTCAGAAGAACAGATGGCAGAGGAGCACCAGACATCTGGGGAAGGTTTCTAACAGGAAAGGCCAAGCAAAAATTAAGTAAACAGGAAAAAAAAATAGTTTGGAAAAAACAAATTAGGGAGAAGAAAATGCATAGAACAGAGAAAAGTGCAGTTTAATATTCTGGGGTACAGAAAACACTCTAACTGGAAAATGAGAACAGGATACTAAAAATAATATACAGAGAACAAAAAGGAGCAATATTAAAATTTACTCCCAGGAGCTGAAGGTTTAGTTTGGTAGCAGAGCATTTGCCTACCATATGCAGGCCCCGAGTTCAGTCCCCAGCTCTGGAAAGTAAAAGAGAAAATTTCAATACTAAAATAGGAAACTTGAAGACCCCCCCCCTCCCCAAGAAAAAATAGAGAATAAAAAGACAGATCAGCTTGTGCTACAGGAGACTTTGCCTTTAAAAACCTCAAACAGTGCTGAGGATGCAACTTGGCCATTGGAGCGCTTGCCCAGCACATCCAAAGCCCTGGAATTGGTCGCAGCACCATGTAAGCGGGCTGTGGTGGCTCACACCTGTATATCCCAACACAGAGGAAGTGGAGGGAGGAGAATCAGGAGTTCTAGGTCATCCTTGGCTACATAGCTAATTCAAAATCAGAGCTGGCGAGTCACCCACTAGGTGAAGGAACCTGCCACCAGGCCTGAAGACTTGAGTTCAGGCCCCAGGACTCACGTGACAAAAAGTGAGAACTGATCTTTGTAAGTTGTCTTCTGACCTTCAAATGTAGCAACGGCATGGACCCTCCTCCTCTCAAAATAAACTAGTGAAAATGTAATAAATTAAAAAACAAACTGTCTCGAAAAACCACAAAAAAAACCAAACAAACAAACAAAAAAACAAAAAACGCTGGCTAGTGTTGACACATGCCTTTGATCCCAGCAGAGGCAGAGGCAGGCCTGATCTACAAAGCGAGTTTCAGCACAGGCTCCAAAGTTACAGAGAAAAACTCTGTCTTAAAAACAAAAATACAAAACAAAAAACCAAACTAAAACAACAACAACAACAACAAAATCAAGGCTCTTGAAAATAAAGGGCAGAGATGGACGCATAGGGGAGTAAAGACGATAGTCACAGAAACAGCACAAGAGGTCTAGATAAGATGGATTTCAGAGAAAGAGGAGACCGGGGAGTGTTCAGGTGCTGTCCAGGAAATAATTTAAAGAGTAATTCCCGCACTAGGCAAACACGAGCTCTAGACTGCAGGGCCACCAGGTGCCCATAATCACTGCACCAGGGGTGAAAATAACCCCACACGCACACCACCACGAACTTTCAGAACACCGAGCCAAAGAAAGAACCAAAACCATGCCACTTAAAATGAACCTTTAGTTGGAGTGGGCGTAGTTCTCAGTTGAAACTCGGAGAGCAGAAGCCCGGCAATTCTTACTGCCTGAAGAACTGGAAAGGGTCAGGCCTGGGATTCAACTTCCCAGCCGGGCTCAGGTGAGCACTGAGCTACCGGAAAAGAACTCCACTTTCCGTGCCGGAAAAGAACTCCACTTTTCATGCCTTCTTTCTGAGAACGCTTCTCAAAAGGAAACACAGACACTGTGTTCCCAGGCTTTCGGGAGATTCCGGGATGTCAGCCCATCCCTCTGCCAACCTTTCCGGGTTGGACCGTGTCACGTGTCTCTCAGTTCCCCTGTTTTCGGAGCCAGGTCCCTCACTTAGCGTGGAGCTCAGCAGTTCACTGGGCTAGACTAGCTGGTCACCTGCCGCAGTGCTGGGACTTTGGATGCCCATGGCCACACTCCACCTACGTGGGTGCTGGAGATGAGACACACGTCTTTGGGCTTGCACAGTAAGCTTTCTGCTGACCGAGCCATGTCCCCAGCCCCGGCCCTCTAACCTGGGTGGCAGTAAGGACGTCAGTGAAACACCTGTGGTGAAGGAGGGGTGTGAATGTCCTTAAAGGAGGATGGGGTGGGGGCAACCCTGGGAACTATTGCGAGCAGCTTACATTTCGGTCACCACTGATTGCTGTCGTGCTGGACGGCGGGCCTAATTTGTTAGACTTTAGTATATTAAGAGAAGTACTCTCTCTCCCTGTGTGTGTACCAGAGGACAAAGTCAGGTGTCATTCCTTGCATGCTGTCTTCTCTTTCTCTTTCCTTCTTTTCTTCTTTCCTTCCTTGAGACAGGATTTCTCACAGGCCTGAAGCTTACCAATTTGGCTCTTCCAGCTTGCCTAAGAATCTATCTATTGCCTCCTTTCCAGGACTGAGATAACAAGCATGCATCATAATGCCTCTCTCTCTGGCCTTTTTAATTTTAATATTTATTTATTTATTTATTTATTTATTTATTTATTTATTTATTTATTCGAGACTGGGTTTCTCTGTGGAACCTGTCCTGGAATTAGCTCTTGTAGACCAGGAAGTCTGGCCTTTTTAAAATGTGAGTTTTTCTTATTGGGAAGTGTTTAAAAAAATAATAAGGAAAGGGCGGCTCCATTGGTGCAAGAAATCCAAGTAGGTCAAATCAAAATGCCCATCGTTTTGTTAAGAATGACACTCTTGGGTGGCCGAGCACATGGCGGGGAGATAGGAAAGCAGGGAGCCCATACAGACCTGAAAACCATGTGTTTCTCCTCTGGGAGCCCA
>NC_022013.1:852337-853395 GCF_000317375.1 Microtus ochrogaster | reverse complement strand
GGCTGGGATAGCTGCCAGGGTCTGGGGGCTATGCTCCCAACTTAACAGGAAGCAGGAGCAGAATTCATAAAAATGCATTTGTGGGTCTCATTTCACCAGGACGCTGTGGGCTAAAGCCAGGACAGGCTACCCTGTAGCATCCTATTAGTTCTTTGGCCATTCTTACACACCTTGATAAGTGGTTACCAGGTTACTGATCAGAGACTTTGATGGAGAGCTGGAAGTCATTTGGAAAGCTCTTTTTACTGCACGCAAAGTCAAACCCTGCCTTGTCCACTTAAGCCATGCAACTGAGCCGTCCATGTACCAGGTGTCATCATGGTTGTTAGAAGAGGGACCAAGACCAAGCATCACAGAGAGCTCCCAGGGCTCTGCTCTCTTCCTGGCAGCCCCCCACCCCCACCCCTTGCTCTCAGAAGCCTGCCGTTTCGTTGGTTACAGATCATGGCCTCTCATAAATGGATCTGCCTTCTCTGCATGCATTACTGACTTTGCAATGATGAGTGAAAACAGAGGCCATCTCTCATCCCGTTTGCATGGGTGTGATTGATGCTATGGCAGGCTTAGATTTACACTTGACATGCAATGGTTTGTCCAATTATAAAGGACTGGAAATAGCCACAGAAGAGACAACATGTGCCCAGGGGAAGAACTGGAGAAATGGAGCATAAAGGAGCCAGCGGGCCCCGTGACCCTGTGGGTGAGTGAGGTCTTGGGCTGGGAAGGTGGTCTCCTGTCTCCTAAACACTACATAGGAGGAAAGCCACTTACTGGGAGTCCGTATGCTGGACCTGAGGACTGGAAGTGACGGGGAAGGTGTTTTATTCATCAAGATTACAACCTTAGCAAGCTCCCAGCAGGGGCTGGGGGAGGGGCGGAAGGATAGAAGGAGCCTCTAGGCTCTGGAGACTCATCCCTGGGGTCTCAGAGCACAGCCAGGGGGAAGCCAGAACTCTTCTTTTTTTTTTTTAATTGAGAAAAGGAAAAAAAAAGTTTCCGCCTCCTCCCAGCCTTCCATTTCCCTCCCCCTCCTCCCAACCTTCTCCCCCTCCCCCCAC
>NC_022013.1:850863-851737 GCF_000317375.1 Microtus ochrogaster | reverse complement strand
ATGCAAATGGATGGAAATAGAAAACACTATCCTGAGTGAGGTAACCCAGACCCAAAAAGATGAACATGGGATGTACTCACTCATAATTGGTTTCTAGGCATAAATAAAGGTCACGGAGTCTACAATTGGTGAACCTAAAGAAGCTAAATAAGAAGGTGAACCCAAGGAAAAACATAGTTATCCTCTTGGCTATAAGAAGCAGACAAAATTGCCGGGGAGAAAATTGGGATCTTGGGGGTGGGGTGGGATGGGGGTAAGGGGAGATGGGGAGAGAAAAGTGAGAAGGGGAGGATGGGGGGAACTTGGGGAAACAGGATGATTGGGATAAAGGAAGGCTGGAACTCTTCTTTAGAGCCTGGCAGCATCTGGAACCGGTGCTGTGTGTCAGTCTTCCTTGCTGCTTCTAACATCTAACATCTAAGCCTTCCTTCCCCACACGGAGCTTGCTGCCCTAGCTTGGGGAGCAATGCGGCTGACCTCACCCTTCCTTCTCACACAGAAAGGCACACAGCCAGCTCCCTGGCCTCCGAGGTCAGTTTGGATGGACATAGAGCTCCAGCTTGCATATGCCAAGCAATGTCTGGTACCTGAGTTGCTGACAAAGAGGATGAAAAAGCTTTGCTTTTTCTCGCTGTAGTTAAGTTGATACGACCAGAGCCTGTGGAATACATTTCTACTAAACAGACTTGAAGCTTTGCTGAAGCCTCAGGACACGGTTCTACTTGAAGTCCACTTCTGCAAGGTCTGCTCTAGTTGAAGTCCACTTCTGCACGGTCTGCTCTAGTTGAAGTCCACCTCTGCACGGTCTGTTCTAGTTGAAGTCCACCTCTGCACGGTCTGTTCTAGTTGAAGTCCACCTCTGCACGGTCTGTTC
>NC_022013.1:815697-850763 GCF_000317375.1 Microtus ochrogaster | reverse complement strand
TCTAGTTGAAGTCCACCTCTGCACGGTCTGTTCTAGTTGAAGTCCACCTCTGCACGGTCTGTTCTAGTTGAAGTCCACCTCTGCACGGTCTGTTCGTGTGTAGCATTCTGTCCTTTTCCTTTTATCTTAAGCTGGTTTGACCTCCATTTCTGTTATTTGCAGACAAGAGGCCCTGTTAATATGTCACTTTGTGTGTACACATACACCTTTCTATGTGTACGCAGTGCTAAGCAGGCTGTTGCCATGTATTAAATACATTAATAAGTTGAATATTGTGTAAATATAAGATAAGTTTATTCAACTAATGTATACTATGTATTAAGCTATGCTGGAGACTAGAGAGCAAACTTAAACAAAATAGACAATATAATTGACCTACCCCATATTGGTTTTGTTATGTAGGTGCATGTGTGTACACACACACACACACACACACACACACACACACACACACACGCATTTCCAGGATGATCTTAAACTTGGCTAGCTGAGGACAACTTTCAACTTCTGATCCTCCTGCCTCTATCTTCTTCCTGATTATAGGCCTGTGCCGCCACACCTGGTTTCTGCAGTTCTGGGACTCAGACTAGGACGTCATGTATGGTAGTTAAGCATTCTAACTGAGCTAGACCCCAGCCTGGCCTAACTGATAGCCAATCAAATATCACATGACTAGAACATTCAAATTGTTCACCTCAGTATTGACAGCTACAGAATAGGACAGTATCATAAAAAACAGTAAACAATGTCACTCTCTGCCTCAGCTCCCTTGTCTATAAAACAAGCAGCACTCTGTTTTTTTTTTTTTTTGTTTTGTTTTTTTTTTTTTGAGAGGGTGTTTCACATGGCCCTCCTCTGTCTCCTGAGCCCTGGGTTATAGCGTGCACCATTACAGCTGATCTGTGTGGTGCTGATGATAAAACCCAGGGCTTCATGTATGTTAGACAGGCACTCTACCAACCCTGGAGCCCAAAGTCTCAGGTCCCTGACCAAAGAGGAGCAGTTCAGATTTTGGATTTTTTGGGGGAGCAGATTTTGGAGCACTTATGTGCACATAAAGAACTCTCTTGGGGATAGGACCCACAACTAAAACACGAAATTAATACCTGTTTCCTATGTGCATACACACGACTGTTGTCGTTTCCTCTCTGTCCCTGTGATAGCGCGTTCTGACCGAAGGGAGCTCAGGGAAGGGAAGGGCTTATTTCAGCTTCCAGGTTACACTCCATCTTTGTGGGTAGTCAGGGCAGGAACTGAACTAAGAATTTGAAGCAGTAACTGTGGGGATCAGTGCTTTTTGGTTCACTCAAGGCCATGGCAGCTTTCTTATATGGCCCAGAGACTGCCTATTCAGAAAACGGTGCCACCTACAGTGGACTGGCCCCTTCTGTATCAACAAGCAAGCAACACAGCCTCTCACAGACATGTCCATAGGCCGATCTGATTTGGAAAGTCCCTCAATTAAGACTCCCTTTTCAGGTGACTGTAGGCGGTGTCAAGTGACAAAGCAAAGATGGTATGGCCACCCTGGCCTTGAACCGCTACTGCCTCTGTAGTCTTGGGATTTTAGTTCTGTTTCTCCTTATCTGGCCACAGTGTGAAGATGTTTCAAATTCAATCCCAGTTAAATTGCTTCTAACTTCCTTCTCCACCTGTCCATCTGCTAGGAAATGGCTTATTCTGCCTTCCCGGGCCTCCTGCGTCATCGCACTACCCATGACCGCTGTATATCTGTGCGTCAGTGCTCCCTCTGTGAGAAGCTGTAGATACCAACAGTAGCAGTCAGGGGAACGATTCTGCAATGAGTGCTGTCACAATGGGGTAGCCACGAGGCCCGCACGGTGCAGAAGTAAGAGCTGTGCAGCAGGACCCTGGTCAAGGCTGCCCTTGCTTAATTTGGTAACTTTGCAGAAGAGGTGAACTGCATTATGTAATTCCTGTTGCCCAGAGGAGAAAGGGTGAGGCAAAGATGAAGTATGTCCACCAGGGCGGCACTTCCCCTAGAAACATCTCCTGTACTGGGCTATCTCCCCCATGCTGACTGAGGAGGGACCAGTGAGGACCGTCTAAGCTAGAGAGCAATTAAACTGGGATGGGGTGGCCACCGAGCAAGACGGGAAGGTAGCCTAGGTCAGAGAGTGAAGTTCATGCATTAGGGGTACAGAGGAATTAAAACAGATGCAGCAAGGTGTGCACCATAATCTCTCCCCCCCCTCTCCCTCCCCCCTTGTGTGTGCAAGCGAGTGAGAGAGGGAGGGGAGAGAGAGAGCATTCAGCTATGGATGTGCACAAGTGTGCACGGGGAGTCAGAGGACAAACTCAAATGTGTTTCCCTGGAAGCCCCGTCTTATTTTCCTCTTTCGGATGGCTTCTCTCACTGTCTCGGAGCTGGCTAAGGAGACTAGACTGACTGACCATTGAACCCCAGTGATCTACCTGTCTACCTAGTCAGCTCTGGGACTCCAGGTGTGGCCTATCATGCTTAGCATTTGCCTGAGTTCTGGGGATGGAGCGCGGTCCTCAGGCTTGCAAGGCCCTCTGTTGACTTCGTTGTCTCTCGGGGCGGTTTTAATATGCACATCGCTTAGCTAAGTCTGACCTGCAGTTGGAGGCACAGGCCATATGGTTTCCCTGACCCATAAAAGTCACCCAGTGTGGAAGTGATTTATTGCTGGAGATCACTGTCCACACAGGCATATCCTGGATGGCTTGTCTCATTGTTTCCTTAATAAGGGAAGGCAGGGCCGGGCGCGGGGACAGGAGAGGAGCAAAGATCTTTCGTTTATTTCTCACAGACTCTGCTTGTTTGGAAGGAGGAAGAAGATGGGGAAGGCTTTTCAGTTCTCAGGGGGGATTTTCTTGCCCTACAGCTCAGCAAAGTTGGAAGGGAGGGAGAGCTGGGAACTTGAAGAAGAAAGGGTCATGAACTTCAAATGCCTAACTTGGGATCTACCTGACTGT
Organism: Microtus ochrogaster; assembly: GCF_000317375.1. Classification (NCBI taxonomy): domain Eukaryota; kingdom Metazoa; phylum Chordata; class Mammalia; order Rodentia; family Cricetidae; genus Microtus; species Microtus ochrogaster. Next base: position 847,802 of record NC_022013.1, on the reverse strand, counting down.
TTAAAGAGAGATCTTTTCATAAATGGCAAATCATCTTAGAGTCTAGGGAAAGGGGGCCAGGTATGTTTTCATGAGGGGGCGACAGGAAAGAGAGGACCGTTCCGAGAACCGTCAGCACAGTAACAGCTGACAGTGCTTTCAACAGGAACTGCAATCCTAGTAGGGATTCCTTCGCTGAGTAGCTGCCTGGTGTAGCAATGAGCATCACACAAAGGCAGGGCATGAGGCTTAGCTGGGAAGTCCCTGCAGCCAGCCAGCCTTGCAAGTTTGCTGGGCAGCAGAGCATTTTTCCTTTCTTCTCTATAGCCCCAGGCTTCCCAACAATATTGCAGCAGGTTGCCAGCAGGGTTGCTTGCCTCTTTTGTATTATCTGAAGATACTATCTGGGAGGACTTGCAATCAGAACATTGCTCCAGCATTTTGTCTGATCTGGTCTGATCTGCTTCTGTTTGGGTATAAAACATTGTATGGTGCTAAGAACACTTCAAGACTTCAAGTCTTCAAGCTCTGTGAAAGCAGCTATCTGGACATTTGGAAGCCTCCTTCAAAGGGTCCTGGATTAGCTCTGGGTAATTGTGACCTGCAGGGGCTTCTCAGGCGAGGTAGGAGTGTAAGAAGCTAAGCCAGGGCTTGGCGATGTAGCTCAATTTGCAGAGATCTTGCCTAGCATGCACGAGGAAGGGTTCTGTCCCCTGTGCCGCATACACTGTTGGGATGGTACACCGCTGAAATCTCAGACGTTGGGAGGTAGAGACACAAGAATAGAAGTCCACATTCATCCTTAGCTACATAGCTAGCCTGGGCAACGTAAGGCCCAAGTTTTTAAAAAAGAAAAATTTAGAAAAAGAAAGCACACAACTAGACCTGTGCTAAAATGTATTGAGACAATGCCCAGAGCATGTATTACATCTGGCCTTCAGAACCCATCTGCCTTTACTCCTAGGTGGAGTTTTCACAGGCTTTGACCTTGGACCATTCTGGTGCCAGGTAATTAAAGGATCAGGTACCTCCTGAAAGAGTTTGGGTTCTAGAAGATGATCTCTGGCCACATCCTAACATCCCTCAAGGGTAGTCTAAGGAAGGAAGGGGTTACATAGTAGGATTCAGAAATGAGGGGTATGAGCATTCTTAGTGCCCCCTGTATGCTGTGAATATGTTTTATTGCCCTTGGTTAATAAAGAAGCTACTTTGGCCTATGGCAGGACAGAATATAGCTAGCTGGGAAATCCAAACAAAGATACAGGGAAAAGGAAGGCGGAGTCTGAGAGGGGCCAGCAGCTGCTGGAGAAGCAAGATATGAGGTAACAAGCCACAAGCCTGGTGGTAAAATATAGAATAGTAGAAATGGGTTAATTTAAGTTGTAAGACCTAGTTAATAATAAGCCTGAACTAATACGTCAAGCAATTATAATTAATATTAAGCCTCAGAGTGGTGATTTGGGAACTGGTGGGCAGTAGAGAAACCCCCAATTATACCACTGTCCACTAGGTCTTCATGTAAGGAACAGAGCACACACAAGAAAATTGGGGTTTAGGATGGAGCTTGGTTGGTAGACTACCTCACTATTATTTGGGGGGGCCTGTCTTCAATCCTAGCACAGCACACACTGGGCATGGGGGCACATGTCAGCAGTCCCAGTACTCAGAATATGGAAGTGGGAGGACGAGAGGGTCAAAGTCATCCTGAGCTGTTGGAGAAACTTTAAGAAGGAGAAGAAAAAGGAAAAAAAAGGGGAGGGGGAACTTAGCAGTTGACTCAGTAAAAGTTCTTGCAATGTAAGAGTGAGAATCAGAGCTGGGATTCTAGAAACCACATGGCAGTATGCATTTGGATTCTAGCACTCCTTCAGGGAGAGGAGAGGCAAAGACAGAAGGATCCCCACCAAGTCCTGGGATAGCTATTCTGGATATGCAGTGGCTAATAGCCAGAGACCTTGCCTCAAGCAAGGTGGCAGACAAGGACCGGAACCCCAGGCTGGCCTCGGATCTCCCCATGAACACATACATATACAGTCTACATTTATACAGAGGGGGTATAGCTATATCTATCTGAAAGGAAGGAAAGAAAACCCCATGATTAGAGAAAACAGGTACAATGCAATCGTCCTCAAATGGTCATGAAGCTGGGACCTGGGTTCCCTGGCTTACTCCATTTTCTGGAGTTATGGCTTGAATGAGAATGGCCCCCTAGTCTCATAGATTTGAACACTTGGTCCTCAGTTAGTGAAATTGCTTGGGAAGGATTAGGGGGTGTGGCCTTGCTAGAGGATGTGTGTCACTGGGAGTGGGCTTTGAGGTTTTGAAAGTCCAAGCCAGGCCCAATGTCCCTCTCTCTGCCTGCTGCCTGCAGATCTAGATGTAAATCTCTCAGCTTCCGCTCCAGAGCCAAGCCTGCTTCCGGCCACGATGATCATGAATTAACCCTCTAAAACCCTAAGCTAGCCCACAAATAAATGCTTTCTTTTAGAAGTTGCCTTGGCCATGGTATCTTTTCATAGCAATAGAACAATAACTAAGGCAGGAGTGCTTTTGTTAGTCCTAATACACCGTCTGTTTCTACTGCTAATCAATCGTGTGTCTCTGATTATCCTTTGTTCTGTGACATAGGAATTTGAGAGTTCTCATCTGATGTCCTCTGGGCCCTGGTCCATGCCTATAAAAGAGGCCTGTCACCTTTCCAATGAAGTTATTTCATCCTATGAAAATACCAGGGTTTATGGAGTCAGGTGCCCTGGATTTAAATCCTAGCTAATTTTACTACTTAGCTGTGTGAGCCCTGTCACTTTCTTCTTCTCCTTTCCCAGTCTTGCTTCTTACTTCTGCAGAAGAACAGGATTGTCTGCGAGCCCATGTATAAATTACAATGATGCAGTTTATGACTTCTTAGTATAGTTTGCCAAACTCACCACCATTCCTCGGTTCCCAGCCCAATATCAATTTAGTGTTATTTGTTTGTTATCCATGACTTGTCTTTTGGTTTCTGCACGTCCAAAAAAATTTTTTTCTTTCCTGAAGGTTCCATGTAGTCCAAGCTGGCCTTGAGTCCAACTATGTAGCCAAGGATGATCTTGAACTTCTGAACTTGTCTGGAAGACCAGGAAGGTATTTAACAAGGAAAACATTGATCAGGGCTACTTGCTGAGGGTCCTCTTGAGACTTTTGTTCCTTCAAGTGGTCGTTTCTTGTCTCTCCTTGTCAGGAGGGCAAAGTTGATAGGACTGAGGTATTTCTGTTTGTAAAAGATCTTTCTATTTGCTTACCCAACAAAGGATAATGGGCCTTCTACTCTGTCTTGTTAATGCACAGTTCCCATGCTACTGTGGAAACTTCCCAGCTTCCCTTGCAGCTAAGACATGGCCTGGAGTTCAGCTGTAGTTGAGGACACACAAGGAAAGTTTGCTGAGAATGGATTATGGGAGGTCACCTTTGTTTTTTTCAAGCTGGTGCTACTGTGTTTGTGTGGAATACTGAACCTGAGATAGTAGTTTTCTGCCTGTGCTAGAACAAACCTAAGGACCAATCACCATTCAGAAGCTGCAAAATAGAAAAGGTTAGTGCTCTTGATACCATTTAAAAAATCATATGCTCGTGCATGCATGCTTGTGTGTGTGTGTAAGAAAGAGAGGGGAAGAGGGCATATTTATGTATTCCATGGTACACATGTGGAGGTCAGAGCATAGCCTCAGGTGTTATTTCTCACCGTCCACCTTGTCTGAGGCAGGGTGACTTGCTGCTGGCTGCTATGGCACCAGACTACCTGGCCTTCCAGCTTCTGGGAATCCTCCTATCTCCTAAGCACTGGAATTAAGATGTGTGTTACTTTGTCTGGTTTTTGATGTCATTTTGGAGGCACTAAAAACAACCTTACCCTTTTGGCCTCTGTGGTCTTTTATGGGCAGTAATGCCTACTAGGCTACTTGCAATAGAATATTGTGATAGACAGGGGATGCATCCAGAGCTGGATTGCAATGGGGGCAGGGACACTTCCCGCAGAGAGAGAAACACGATGTATTGTCCTAGCATATCCATTTACCTCGATGATGGCCTAAAAGCACTTTCATATGAAATGGGACATGGATATTGGCATCGAAAATAAAATCCACAAGACAAAATGGGATTCTTAGGATGGCTTCCAGGCAAGGATTGGAAGGTCTCAGGATATTACAGGATGCAAGCAAATAGTATTTCTCTGTGGGACACAGACATCAGACAACTCAAATTAAATTAAGTAAGGCACACGAAAGGACTGTGTCTGTTGGGATTATTGAACAGATATTAAACTGAGAAAGAGACAGGAAAATGGAAGGCAGGGCTTTGAAAGTGTTAGAGAGAGAGAGAGTTATTCAAGGCTTGTAATATGGCTCAGCTAGTAAACTGCTTGCTATGTAAGCCGGAAAATTAAATCCTCAGAAACCACAGAGAGGGAGAGGGAGAGAGCGAACATTACAGAGCTGATTTGTGGCCTCCACCCCCACTCCACACACACACTCATCCATTCTTTCTCTCTCTCTCTCTCTCTCTCTCTCTCTCTCTCTCTCTCTCTCTCAACACACACAAATAAATGAATAAATGTTAAAAAATAAACACAGCAGAGATGGGCATTCAAGTGGCCTTCTAACTCCCCACCCTGTATTCTCCTCATTTTAGATAGATTCTCATGGAGCTCGGGCTGGTCTGGAGTTCTCTGTACAACAAAGGATAACCTTGGCCTTCTGACCCTCTTGAGATTACGGTCATGTGCCACCACGTTCTTTCCTAAAATTAAAATATAATTATGTAACTCCCCTTCCCTTTCCTTCCTCCAGTTCCTCTCATGTCCTCCCTCTCAAATTCATGAACTTTAAAAAGTTGATACTGTTGGTGCTTGGAGAGATGGCTCAGCAGTTAGACCACTGGCTGCCCTTGCAGAGGGCTCAGGTTTGATTCCCAGTACCCACTTGGTGACTCACAACCATCTGTAATTCCAGTTCCAGGAGATCTGGTTTCTTCTCTGAGCACCATGGACACCAGGCGCACATACATGAAGTACATACACACATGCAGACAGAACACCCATACACATAATTTAAAAATCTGTTACGGTTACCTATATGTTGTAGATGTTCTACATACACCAGCTGAGTCTGCTTTGTGTTGCTTGTAAGTTTGTTATCTCAGGACTGACCTCTTAGCATTGGGTAACTGATTAAGGGACTCGCCCTCAGAGAAAATGAATTCTCCCACTTTCAGGATCCCTTAGTTGCCTGTAGTTCTTTGTCTAGGGATGGGAGCCCATGAAAATTCCCCTTTCTCTGTTAGCATGTCTATTAGTGTTGTGCTTATTTAGATCTTGTTTAGACAGCCATATTGTTGAGGTATCATAGGCAAAGATTTCCTGGCATTTCTATGCGATACAACCTCATATCCCATTTCCTGGTCCTCTGGCTCTTACAGGCTTTCCACCCCATCTTCCATGGGTTTAGGGGTTGTGTTGTAGCAGTGTCATGATCAGGTTTTCTCTTGGATTTTCTGTAATGATCTTCATCTGTTGCAATGTTGTTGGTGAATACTGAGAGCTACACTTACCTGTGGATATAAAGATAAGTACTTAGAATGCAATTAGGAATTACGGTGTTTTAGGAAAGTGGTGTGGAAGGTTCTCTTTTAGGATCAGGCCTCACTAGCCCTGGGACTCGGCTAGGTTTCCAGTGCTAGGCATGAGTTCCCCTGTTGAGTGGGCCCTAAGTTCAGCTAGAGAGCTGTTAGGTACCTTAGGGATATCTTGTCATTGTGGTTTATAGATGTCATACCTGGGGACAGGACTGTTGGTTGCTTCTCTCCCTTGGCAACTTGCGTTAGTTCTCCAGAGCTTTCAGGTTAGATACAGCTCAGATCCCCGGAGTACTGTCACAGTCAGTTTTATGCTAGGCAGAGGACTTGAACCCAAGGCTTTGTGCATCTAGAAAAGTGCATTATCAGCTGAGCTGCCTCCAACCCCCTGCAGTGGCTTTAGATGCAGTTTTTTGCAGCTGGTTTTCCCAGATTTCTGGGTCCTATCCTATGTCTTGCTACTTACTCTTGGTGCTGTGTTGTATTTGTGAAGAATAATGATTTCCCCCTCTTTAGACAATGAATGAGTTCCAGACCTCCATGTTTCTTGGGAGATTTAGCCTTTGTCTTAATTCAATATGGTACTGGAGTCTGCACTATGAATGACAGCAGGAGAGTGCAAGGAGTCAGCCAAATGTTGAGACAGACTGAAAATACCTGCAGGGAAAGTATTTTAGCATTTCCGATAGAAAGGATACTGTAAGCCTAGCGTGCAAGGGTTTTGCATCAAAGCCCAAATCCCAGCTTTTCTTCCCACTTCTTAGGCAAGGTCAGCACAAAGGATCCTCTGTTCCCAGTGGCATTCACGTCACCTCTTTATCTTGTTATTCCTGATGTCTTGCCAATCACACTGAGAATTTCTCGAGGAGACTGAACAAGAATAACCAAACCAGCTTTGCTTCCTCAACAGCAAAGAATAGAAAGAAAAGGCCGTCTTTCCGCAACAGGCTTCTCTATTCCGTCCTTGTTTTCTCTGGCTGCTTTCACTTGACACCCTGTCTTTGGGCAACCCCAGGAGTCCAAGCTGGTGAAGAGCTGAGTTAATTTTCTCTTCCATGGCTTAACCGCACGTTAATTCTTTGCTTTGTTTTAAAGCTGGAATGTTGGAAAGGCATTGGGCTGGGGGAGAGTGCCGGGAGAGTTCCTCATGGCGGTGCTGAGAGGGTAGCTTAGCTGGTAGAGTGACTGCCTGGCCTGGCCGAAGCCTGAGTTCCATTCCCAGAACAGCATGAACTGGCTACAGTGATGCAAGCCCGCCTTCCCAGCACTTGAAAGGTGGAAGTAGAAGGATCAGGAGTTCAAGGTCATTCACAGTGAGTTTGAGGAGAGCCTGAGCTACATGAGACCCTGGCCTTTAAAAAAAAAGTCTTTATGAGGTTATAACCCCATACACTATGCAAAGATTGACCTTTGGTCCCGCCCACGGAGGAGGTGAAATGGTGACAGCTGGAGGGTGGAAGGAAGGGTTGACAAGCCTCAGATCATCTGTGTTTCGCAATCGTTGTCTGTCCCTTTGGAGAGACTTTCCTGTGCTAGCATGTTCCTTGAGTAGTTCTAGTTCAGCCTCTAAGGAGAGCCCCTGCTTCATTATCTACTCAATCAGTCTTCCAATAAGCTCTGGGCCTTGGCCTCGCTGCAATGCCGAACATTCAACAGGGTTTGATATGGAGGAGGAAGAGTTGAATGTAGTGGTGAGGTTAGCATACACTTTTGGCCCTGGAATAATAACATAATAACATCCTACCAGCTCCTCTTGAATACAAAGGAGGCATTGCATCCGGTGAGCTCGGACATAAGACGCTGTGGATGGCCACTGCTGGACTCGGTTGCTGGTAGTGTAATTATTGTCTTTGGTGGTGTGGAGATTAAATATGGCCACCCTTTCCATAGTGGTTCTTCTCTTCTCCCCTTTATCTTCCTCTGCTGAACTTGGCTCACTAGGTTTGGACATTTAACTCTTACCTGGCGCTTTGTACTACATTCGCTACTGAGGTGACACTGGATCATGTGCGTGGCAGTTACTCTTTTTGTTGTCCTGACCAAATATCTGACAAAGGCCACTTAAGACAGACTTTATTTTGGATCGTAGTTGAAAGATGCTGCCTATCACTGTGGGAGGGCAAGGCAGGAGTGCCAGGCAGCTGGTCACATGATCGCATGATCACATGGTCAGAAAGTAGAGAGAGCAGAGGGAGAGATGAATGATGGTATACACACTTCCTCCTCTTAGTCCAGGACCCAGCCTGTGAATGATACCACTCATATACAGGGAGGATCTTTCCATCTCTCTAACCCAATGGGAAAAAACTCCTTCCCAGGCATGCCCAGAGCCTGTCTCTTGGGTAACTCTAGATTCTTCCAGGTTAACATTGTTAACCATCACAGGTTTATTGTCTGAAGGGAACTAAAAACTAACACACCCTAAACCAGGCAGAAGATAACATGTGCTGTGTTAGTGGTAACATGTACTAATGGGAGTGAGCTAAGGGAGCTGATTCAGTAAGAACGGGAGAATAGCTAGCTTCCCCTCTGGCCTACAGCACAGACGTTGAAAAGAGGTCTGGGGAGAGGCCACATTGGGTAAGATGGCTTGCTGTGAGACAGAGGAGCAGAGTTCATATCCTCAGCACGCACTAAAAGCCTTGTCATAGCCCCGTACACCTTTGACCCCAGAGTTGTGGTGGTGTGAAGACAGGAGGGTTACTGGGGCCTGCTGGCCACCAGTTCAGTAAGAGATCCTGTCTTGAGGGAATGGGACAGAGAGTGACACCTGACATCCCTTTCTGCTTTCCAAACGTGCATGGGTGTCCATATCCCAAACACATACGTAAGCATGCACTACACACACATCACAAGTGTGTGTACACACACACACACACACACACACACACACACACACACACACACACACAAAGAAAAGTGGCATGTTTCTACACCATAACTCTCAGAACAAAACAAAGGTTTCATGAAACAATACTAACCCCGACTACATAAAATTCCCTGTGTTGTATGTTTTCCTAAAATTATGCTTCTAACCCATTATGTTGACTTCCTGACCCCCTAATGGCTTCGTCTGAAAATCCCTGGACTAGCTGTTCCCTAAGGGGCTTCTGGCCTGAACTTTCTGTAATTTTAGAGCCACAGAGTCTACATGGGTTTGAAAAGGGGGATAATTAATCTCCTAGGGGTAATGACTGATGCTAGCTCAGAAAGATTTTTAAAAAAATCACATATTTGATTGGCTCCCATACCAGTGTTCTGAAACTCAAAAGCATGTTTTGATGGACCAGAAGAGGCTGATTGTTGGGGATCCCTTACTGGTGAAGAGGCTGTACTGCTTGCCAGGGTCTTCCTTTGCAGGAAAAGAGGATCTTGTCACTGATGGTTACTTCAGAGTCCTGGAGTTCTGGAAAGAGTTCATGCTACTCAGCAGGAAAAAAGTCAACTAAACAGACCCCCAAGGCCAGCTTGTTTTAATCTCTGAATGGATGGAGCCCTGTGAAGGAGGGCTGTCTGGAGCAGGGACTTCCCTGGCTGTGTAAATGTTTGTTTTTTCCTAATGTGTTGGTCTCTTCGCTTGAATGCACAAGAGATAGTCATCTAGAAACACAAACCCCAGGAGAAACTTAAAACAAGGAGAGCAAACAGAGCCCACCCACCCCCAAGCAAAACACCAGCCCCTGATCTCCCCTTCCCTCACCCATCCTCAGGCAGCCCTCCAGTTTACTGGTGGCAGAGGAGCCCAGTGGCCCTATTCAGTCACCTGGAAGACCTCCATCTCTACCTTAAACCATCCTCTCACTCCTTGTACCCAAAGGAAACGGCTGGGGTTCTCCATGACTTGCTGAGGTGGCTCTTGGAGTCCAAGCCTTTCAAAAAGGGAAGCTAGGCTCCTGCTCTCCCCCATCTATGGGAAAACGTCAGAGGGGGAGGAAGACAGCTGCAGCCAAAAGAAATCCCTCCCTCCCTCCCTCCCTCCCTCCCTCCCTCCTTTCTTTCTTTCTTTCTTTCTTTCTTTCTTTCTTTCTTTCTTTCTTTCTTTCTTTCTTTCCCATTTGTCACTTGCCTTTGATTTTTGAATAAATGCACAGAATTCAAATTTCTGAGCCTCTTGGGCCTTAATAGAAGCAAAGGACCAGGCACAGTGGTATATGTCTATCATCTCAGCACAGGAGGGCCAGGAATTTAAGACCAGCCTGAGCTACAAGAGTGAGTTGGAAGGCCAGCCTAGGCTACAACTTTGTGACTTTGTCTCAAAACTCCAAAGCAGCAAAAATACAGGATGAAATTAATTACACATAGCACACATGAAATGTAGGGAAAACTTGCAGTGAGTTGCAAAAACAAACACACAACGAACAGAAAACAAGCAACCACTAGCGTCACTGTGTATCTGCTCACAGTCTCACTGTCCCAGAAGAAGACCGAGGAACTTTGAAATGGAAAAGATGATGCTAAGACATGGTTCCTCAAGGCCCTGAGGATTGAACCAATATGGAGAGGCCGGTTACACATCCTTGCTAGCTGAACCACCACACATTTCTGGGAAATAAAAAAAGAGTGGGGGGTGGTAAGGCCTTGGGGATAGAGGTGCCGCCCCTGCTGGGGGCTGGTTAGTAAATGGTTAAACAGGCCAGTAGTGCAACCTGGGACCTGGGGAGGGGTGTGGCTATACAGCCATTCTCTGGGACACAGCTTCAACCCCTCCTCAAATCCCCAGCACTCTTCAAGGTAAGGAAATGGCAGCTTGCTGGAATACAATGGCCTTTTTAAGGCAGCTCAGATGTTTATCTTATCCCAATATTTACACTATTGAGCAGAATTTAGGTGTGTTTTTCTATTCCTTTGGGGAGTGAAGTTTCACTGTGTTCAGTTGAATATCAACTTCTAAATGAAAACAAAGGGGGGAAAATCACTCTTTGACCCAGGGGAGGAAAAGGTGCTGGTAAAATCTAGCTGGAGTCATCTCTGCCCCAGGAGGAAGCTCAGGGGAGTTTCAGAGAGGAAGGTACACTGCAATGATCTAGTGTCTAACTTGCTCTTAGCACAGAGCAGCTGGTGATGGACCCAGGGTTCCTGCAGCTTAGGCCCCAGGTGGCCCTGGGTCTGGCCACCCTTCCTATCGGAAACTAAGGTAAACCCTAACACCATTTTTGTTTTTCCAGTTGTCTTAAATTAGCCCCAGGAAATAGGCTGCATGATAACAGCAGGTCCAATAGGAAGGACAATGGCCAGTTGGCTCTGAGGGTGAAGGTATTGGGCTCGGCTATTGTATCTCATCTTGGACTGACAGATTTAATTTATGGTATATCCCAGGCCTCCCACTTAAAGTTTTCTCTTCAAAGAAGACAAAGACCACAAGTATGTATTCAGAATATCCAAATGTCTTGAGGGTTCTTCCTTAACTGTGACTGTCAAGCCCTGGTTAATGTGTCTATTCAAGTAAACCTCTCAACAGTCCTCCATTTTGCAGATGGTGAAACTGAGGCCCAGGTTGCAGGTGTGTCAGGTCTTTGTGCAGGTAGCAACTAAGTTGTGGGTTTTTTTCTGTCTATTAGCATCCTGTCAAGTTCACCACAGAAGATGAATCAGGCGAAATCAGAGAACAGGTTGGTTTTCTTAAGTTTTGAACTTTGATTCCAACAGGCATGGTTTGTGTGGAATGACCTAAACTCTTTGGAGTTCTAAGATTTTGTGTGTGTGACTGTGTGTGTGTGTGCGCACGCACATTCATGCATACACGCAGGTGTGTATGTGTGTGTGTGAGTGTGTTCGTGCATGTGTGTGCATGTATCATATGCACATGTGTGTGTACCTGTGTGCATGCATGCATTTGTGCATGCGTGCATGCGTATGTGTGTATGCATGTGTGTGGTTTGCCAGAGTCAACTTTGAACTATGTTCCTCAGAAGCCATCTTCCTTGATTTTTGAGACCATGTCACTCCTGAACCAGGAACTGCCCCTGCAGGCAATGCTGGATGGCCCATTTGTCTCTGTCTCTCTAGCCCTGGGGTTACGAAATGCACAGCGTCATGCTGGCTTTTATATGGGTACTGGGGGATGGAACTCTGGTCCTCGTGCCTTTGCAGTGGCACTTTACCCTCTGAGCCATCCCCTCAGTGCTTGCCAGTAAGGGGGTGCTGTAGACGGAACAAAAGGTCTGGACCTGTGCCAGACACAGACATCGTTTCTCTCCACCTCTTTCTTGGAGTCTGAAGCTCTGGGAAAGATAGCCATTGCTGCTTATGAGCTCATGAGAATGAAAATCTCACAGTAGGCTCAAGAGCAGAGTGCTTGCCTTGCATGCAAGCTCAGATCCTGAGTTTGATAGGGCTGGAGAAATGGCTCAGTCAGTATAGTGCTTGACTCGTAAGCACAAGGGTCTGAGTTCAAGCTTGAGGACCCCACCAAAAAACAAAAAAACCAGGTGTGGCACATTCTTGTAATCCCCTAGCACTGGGTGGGAGGAAACAGGCAGATCCCTGGGGCTCACTTGTTTCAGAGCAGTGAGACAGTGTTAATTTGCCAGAAAAAAACAGTTCCCCCATTTTGCCCAAATTTAAGCAAACTTTTATCAAACTGTTAAATACTGACCAAGATGAATTTGGTCAGGACCATCACCTAGAAACTCTCCAGGTAAGTGGACTGAGACACACATTGGCAGCGCTTATATGGACAAAACCCACAAGCCTCTGTGCTTTGAGGCTTTGTTATTTCCAGCAACTACAACTCCCAGCATTCCAGGGAGTTATCTGATCTTTGGGCAGCTGGGGCTTCTGGGTTAACTTAGGGTCTAACAACAGCCTGGCTCAAAAAATAGGATGGACGGGACCCAGAAGGATGACAGTGAGTTGGGGTTTTTCTTTGACCTCCACACGCATATGCGTATCGGAACACACATTTATACACTCCTACCACAGACAACAACACACACTTAGCAGGTTCAGATGTAACCCTAGGAAGGGTGTCTCCCTCCTCAGAACATCTACCTCTAAACATGAGTATTTCTCCAATGGTATCTAGTTCTCTCCATTCACATGGGTTTCTTCATTCATAGGAGACTAGAGGACCTTATGTGCCCAGCACTCTGCTATGAGGGTAAGATGTAAGAATAGAAAGATGGATGGACCTGGTAGTGTAATTAAAAACAACAACATAAACAGTAGCAACTGGGCTATAGCAAATGTCACCAAAAACATTAAAAGTTAAGAGATTAGGAGAAAACTATCATACTGTATGTGCTAATGGATGGATGACTGCATATAATATGTAAAGAGTACCTAAAAATAAATAAGAAAAAGATATCCTTCCACCCACAGTGGAAACTGGGCAAAAATAGGAGATGTTTAGATGTTGAGGACTGGATTTAGCTCTTTATATACCCATGTACATGCTAAGTGGGCATGGCAGGCTACCTGCAATTTCAGCTTCAGGAAGCAGAGATGGGATTTCCAGAGCAGCTGAAAAGGAAGACTAGTCATATTGGTAAGCTCTGGGTTTAACGGAGAGAGCCTGCTTCATTGAATACAGAGTAGGAAAGCAATGGCGAAAGCATGCTGGCACCTTCACATGCGTGTGTACACATGCATCCCTACGTGCAGAAACACGCTGTGCACACCACACAGCTGAAACAGGAAAGAGATTTTCTTTCTCTAGGCTTCGTCTTTAGCCCAGGTAGGGACTCAGTCGTTACCAAGTGCTGCATGCTCCTTCAGGCGGTGTCTCCTAACGTGTCAACATCTGCAGTCTGATGGCAGTGGACAGCAACTGAATCAAAAGTTCCTCTTGGTAAATCTCTTCTGTCTCCTAGATATGTCGTGCAATCAGCCTCCTTGTTTGAGTTCCGTAATTATGGATCCAGCCAGCATGGCTTCATAATATTAAAAAGAAGTTACGTCTTTCCTGAATATGTTTAGCACACTGAATAATAGAACATAAGAATACTTTACAATGGGCCTCACCCTTCTTAATTTCATACAGTTCCTCATGTTGTGGTGACCCCCAACTGTATTATTTTCATTGCTACTTTATAACTGTAATTTTGCTACTGTTATGAATCATAATGTAATTTTTTTTGGAGATATAGGTTTGCCATAGGGGTCATGATTCACAGATTGAGGATCACTGGTCTATGGGCAAGTATAAAAGACACATGTAAATTCTGCACCATTTTACAGAAAAAACTGTTTGTTCTTTCTATCTCTTGACAGATATTCTACTTAGTCTTAGCTGTAAACCTGACACAGCTTAAAGACACCTGAGAAGGGAGTCTCATTTGAAGAATTGCTCAGATCTGTTTGGCCTATGGGCAGGTCTGTGGGGCCTTGTCTTGATTGTTAATTGATAGAGGAGGGCCCAGGTGGCTGTGGGCATCAGCCTTTTCTAGGCTGGTGGAGAAAGCAGGGTGAGCCTGGGAGTGAGTCAGCAAGCAGCCTTCCTCTGTGGTTTCGGTTTCAGCCCCCTGCCTTGAATTTCTGCCCTAACTTCCCTCCAGGATGGACTGTGACCTGGAAGTGTAAGCTGAAAGCTACCGGACCCTCTCCTAAGATGTTTTGGTCATGGTGTTTGTCACAGCAGGAAAATGGAACTAGCACGCAGGCTGTTCTGTAGCCCAGGCTGGCCTTGGGGTCTGTATCCTCTGCCACCTCCTCACAGTGCCACCACCTCACAGTGCCACCACCTCACAGTGCCACCACACCTGTTCTACGTGATGCTGGCATAGATCTCAGGGCTTCACTCGTGCTAGGCAAACGTTCTGCCAACTAAGCCACACCTCTAGCCCACATCCTATCCACTCTGAAAGCAGTTTCAGTACATTCACAGAAACCGTTTGCCCGTAAGCAACCATTCCCGGCCTCGCTGCTGCTTTGCTACTCTTCCATTGCCAGAAACCATCAATGGACGGACTGTCCACCCACATGGACTTTTCCTATAAGTAGAGTTGTATTTACATCTGTTGCCTTCCATTTATCAACATGCTTTCAAGGTTCATTCATATGGTAGCGTAGATAGCCTTCCATTGCTCTTTATGGCTGAACACGTCCCATTTTAATGGACGTACCACATTTTGTTTATCCATCTGTCTGCCGGTAGATGTTAGGCTTTTCACTACTTTTTAAAAATATATACTTCTGTGTTGTATATTACTTCCAGCCACCAGAAAAATTCTTTTTGTCATGAGGTAGAACACAAGCAATTAAAGTTTACCTTTGGGTAGGTAAAGATATATCATCCCAATAGTCATAGAATTAATATATTCATAATTTAGAAGAGAAAACAATGGAGAAGTTGTATCTGTGTAAAGGTTCTATGGGTCACCTTTTCCTGAGCACACCAGGTCATAAAGATTCCTATGGGAGGGGTGTTCCCCTCCTACCAGGACAGAAAACTAACCCTTATCACCAGAGACTGGCAATTGGGCTGCAATGGGCCTGAATAAATAAACCCGCAAGTCGATCTTATCTCCTGTTCACTTCACATCCCGTCTCTTGATGACTCCCCTAGAATCTGTGTCCCTGGCCACAGATCCCTCTGTCCTGCTGTTTCTTTAGAAATTTACTCCCTCGTTTTGCTATAAACAGTATAAAAGCATGCCTCTTTGGTCTCTATGGACTTCACTCTCTTGTGATGGTTTTAGCCGTAAAACTTAAAAGTTGTATGCTTCCTCTTACTTGTTTTGTCTCTTGTTAATTTGGCTCTTAGATTTGGTCAAAGAACTAAGGGAGTGGGAAAAGATGGGGTCTCATCTTGCTCCATATATATATATATGTGTGTATATATATGTATACACACATATTATCAGCATTCTGTACAAAAATAAAAATAAAAAAATAGTATCTCTTTTTCCTGTTGTCAATTGTTTGAGATAGTCTAATATAGTGTCGGATGGCCTCAAGCTGGACATGGGGTGGAGGACCTTAGTCCTGATCCCTCGCCTCTGCCTCTCTAGTGCTGGGATTCCAGGCTGTCACCAGTCCACTTTCTGCAGGGCTGGGGATGGAACTCGGAGCTCCGTACAGGCCAGGCAAGCTATCCACCACAGTCTCAGCTGCCAGTAGCATCATTTTGAGTTCCGATGCTAACATGCGGTTTCTGATGGTCTGGGAAAGGACCGATTCCTCAGAGGAAACCTATTCTAAGCCTTTCCTGTGTTCCTGTGCTCCACTCGGAATCTGAAGAGGAACACTTGTCTCAGATGCCAACCGCTCGACTTGCTCCCTGGCTCGCCAGCACCAGCAGCTCTTCCCCTGGAGAAGCAGGAACGGGGAGCAGGATAAGCCTCTCTTCCCCAGTTTGTTTCTCTCATTAAAACGGTGGATGGGTTTCAATTACAATGAGCTCATGGGCTGTTGGAAGCTTGGGCGCTCGGAGGAGGGTGAGTCACTGGTGCTCCTGTGAATGCCCAAGGCTGTTGTTTGGCAGTGCACTCTGTTTGCATCTGGGGGGGGGTCTGAGAGTGGGCAGCAGGTGTCATTGAAAATGAATGTGCTCTGTATGTGATCCAAGATCATTCCCCTGCCTCCTCCCTCCCCCATGCCTGGACTCACAGAGAAGAACCATATGGGAACAAGGGAGGGCATGTCCTCTCCAGACCCAGACCGCAGTCAGTGATGCTCTGGGAGGTGGCAGCTATGTGCAGCTTCTTGAGCTAAACTCTGGGGTGGGAAAGGAGGCTGAGATCAAAGGGCAGATGGACCGTCAGCGTCTGTCCAGTTAGACCAGCCATGTTGCCTGGTCAATAGTTTTGGCACACAGCTGTGGTGGAGCTGGCCAGGAAGGGCTCCGCCAGGCTGTTCTTGGCTGCCAGGAATAGTTGCCCTGCTGTCTCCGGAACATCCAAGGAGAGTCAGAGGAAGCTGAAATTATCTCTGAAAAACTCCCAGTTGAACCTTAGTGTCTGAAATCAACTCGAGATCTGCAAGACTGAGTCAAGTCCTTGCTGCTTTTCATAGTAGCCCCGGGGCCATGTCGTTCTCTGGCGGGATTGCTTGCAGTTGTAATGTGGGATAGAAAGTTCAAGACTGGTTGACTCAGCCAGTGCTGGGCTCTGATGTTCTCGGGATCATCCTGCTGGATCAGAGACCTTCTGAGTATCCACAGTCTACTCAGTGTTTGACTGGTTGCTTAGATTGGAACCTTCTGGCAAATAAGACCCTTTGGCTACCAGATACTGAAGCAGTGGACCTTAAGGAACAGGAATTTCCCCAGGAGTCTCACTCTGGGAAAAGAGGCCAAAAGCCTGCTGTCAGCCAGGTGAGGAACTTGTCTCCCAGGAGGATTTCGCACAGTGCCTACAACTTGTTAGACCACCTTGCCGGAGAGACTGGAGCCCGACAGTGATGGGTCAGTGATGGATGGGACCACATCTTGGCCAAGACAGCTTAGTTACGCAGGCTTTCTGCCCTCTGTTTAAACAGAAACCTCACATGAGGACTCTGAAGATGGACTTTGGGGGCAGTGTTACTGGGTCTCATTATTCTTCCTCTTTCCAGTGTGATTGCACTGAATAAATCTTTTTCTGCTTTTATTCTTATTCATGTCTTTAATTGGCATATGTAAGTAGAGGACCCTGAGTCTAACTCGCTGGGGCTCCCAAGGCCCAGGCTGTGACCCTGACAACTCAGGGAATAGGATCTCTAACCAAATGGGAAGGCATTAGAACATGGGCTCCTCAGAGGTGTGAGCTCCAAATGACATTTTGAAATAGAAAGCGCTGTGAATGGAGTAGAGACCATTAGAGTTAGCTCAAGATCACATTCCCGAGGACGGGAGGGAAACATGCCTCATGGTCAGGTCTGAGGCCGAAGGTCAAGTTTAAAGAGTCTAGACTTGGAGGGCAGCAGTTAGGTATGGGAGGGAGGGAGAGGAGAAAGAGGGAAAGGGGAAGGAAAAAGAAGGAGATAGGGAGAGTGAAAAAAGGCGAGAGAAGAGAGGCATATACAAAGACACTCAAACACAGAGAGACAGAGGAGAGACAGAGTGGAAAGACTCAAAAGCACATGTAGAGACACATCAAGGGGAGAGAGAGGAGATAGACAGACTGACACGTACACAAATATAGAGAAGAGAGTGTGTACCTGTAAGCACATATGTGTGTATGCATGTGTATCTGTGTGCATACATATCTGTGTATGTGTATCTGTGTTTTATGTGTATATGGATGCACATGTGCTAGGTGTGTTTAGACATTTGGAGCCCAAGTATAGAGCATCCATCTATGCTCCTCCCGCTTGGCGTACGCACCTAGAGGCTGATAGGTGGGTCTGGTTGTGTTGTTGCGTTGCTTGTGAACTTGTACCTCTCGATTGGTCCAGCCGGCTCTTCTCCCTTTCCTCCTTGGAGCTGCTGTTCTTCAAGGACTGTTTGGAGTGGAACCTCTAAGGTTGCATTGTGAACTTTCAAAGGCACTAAAATTAATGGAGCAGAGAAATCTACTGAGAGAGGTAAGAAGAATTACCAAGACCTTAATAATAAATGTGTGTCAACAGCACTCAGGAAACATTTTCTCCTTCAAGCCTCTGACTTTCTAGTTTCTGCTTCTAGCCCTCAAGTGCAGCTACCTTCAATAGGCTGTAAATTCAAAGGCAGCTTACCAGACTAAATTGCACCTTTAGCTGTCGGTGGACTCAGGTGGAATTTGAGATGAGGTAGGAGGACGTCGGGGTCACTTTGTGGTGTGAAAGTTTCATGAAGCTGAAGATGAACTTAGGGTTTAGAGTCAGGGGTGCTGAGTTGGGAATGGGTTCTCATGGATGATCAGGACATATGGATGCTATTGGTCCTCAGTTGCTCACCCGCATTCCAGGGTGTTCCTGGACATATTCCCGAAGCTCCTCGTGTAAAAAGAGTGAAGACTGGGGATGAGGCTCAATTGGTAGAATTCTTGCTGAGCATGCAGGAGCCCCTCAATTCAGTCGTCAGCACCCCTGGAAATGGAGCATGCCTGCAAACTCAGGAAGTGGAGGCAGGAGGATCAGAAGTTCAAGGTTATCTTTGGCTGAGTTATCTTTGGCCAGCCTAGGCTACGCGAGACTTTGTCTCAAGAACAAAACAACACAACATAAAGAAAACAAACAAAATAACTCCTAGAACCAGGCCTCTCTTATAATCTAACCTGAGGCCATCTTCCTAGAGCTAGTAGTATGGCCTTCTTAGACTGAGGGTCTTGGGTGGAGTTCAAAGGCCAAGGGGACCTCAGGGTTTCATGGCTTTCTGGACATGTTAACACATGGATCTCAAGTTCCAGAGGTCTTGGGATTTAGTTTGTCCAATAAAGACCTTTTGAAAAATTTATCAGTAAATTTAATCTGTGTGTCTGTATGAGTATGTATATATTCATGTGTATAGGTACAAGTTGTATGCCATCATATGTGTGTGGAGCTCAGAGGATGACATCAGATGTTTGATCCTTGACTCAGACCTTATGTGAAATGAGGTCTTTTCTTGTTCTTCACCCACCCCAGGCCAACTGGTCTGCTAGCCTCTGGGTATTCTCCTATCTTGGCCTTAAACTTGACTGCACACAGGTTCTTAGGATCTAAACTTGAGTCCTCATGCTTGAATGGAAAGTACTTTTTACCCACTGATCAAACCATCTCCTGATGGAGGAAGGTCATTGGTTAAAAAAATAAAGAAACTGCTTGGCTGGCCCTCATAGGTTAAAACATAGGTGGGAGGAGTAAACAGAACAGAATGCTGGGAGGAAGAAGAAGTGAGCTCAGACTCGACAGCTCTGCTCTCTGGAGCAGAGACGCCATGCTCCCATCTCCAGGGAGGATGCGAGAGCTCTGCTCTCTGAGGCACATGCGATGAAGCTCCGACCCAGGATGGACGTAGGCTAGAATCTTCCCAGTAAGCGCACCTTGGGGTGCTACATACAGTTGATTAGAAATGGGCTAAATTAATATGTGAGAATTAGCCTAGAAGAGGCTAGATAGAAATGGGTCAAGCAGTGTTTAAATGAATACAGTTTGTGTGTTGTTATTTCAGGCATAAGCTAGCAGGCGGTCGGGGTGCTGGGGACGCAGCCCCGCAGCTCTTACTACAATCTCCCTTTGACCTATCAATACATTTTAAAATTTACAATCATTTATTTAGTTATTGGGTGGGGTCAGAGGACAACTTTCAGGAGTTGAGTCGCTTTCTACCATGTGGGTCTAAGGGATAGAACTCAGGTCTCCAGACTTGGCTGCAAGCGCCTTTACCCAGGAGTCATCTCCCTGACCCATGTCAATGAATTATTAAGCATGATGTTTAGAGACTTCTTCCTGTTCAAGTATAATCCTCAGGTTCACAGAAAAGAATCACACCCTTCAAAATCTCCCTCCCCAGTTTTGCAGCAAGGTTTCCTGCTGGGGGATGGGCTGAGGTCCCCTGCTTCAGCCTTGGCTCTTTGTTTTGTCCCCTACATACCCTAATTTTCCCAGGGTCGTACAGCCCCTCTTCACTATGGACACAACATTTTCCTGCAAGATATTTTCTTGCAACCACCAACAGCCTTTTAGTCTTTGGGAACCTTATTTAAACAAATTTGCATTAATAGCTCTTGGGGCCCCTCATTTACATACATGTTTGAAAGGGCAGTAGCTTGGGGAATGTGATTTAAAAAAAAGAGAGAGCTGGTGAATGCCTTGGCATGGCATGCTCTGTGGACATGCCTGGGACTGTTAAAAAGTAGAAATTTAACTTTAGTAATGCCGCCCATGTGCACTTATGGAGTCTGAGAAAAGAATAAAGGCATTTATTACTGGAGGAGGGGTAAGGGAGACAGAGTGTTAATTAAGACCGTACAATGAACCGTGTTCTAAGAAGTATTCTGAGCTCCTACTGGATCCAATCTGGTGATAGGATTGTACAGGCAAGATTGCCCAAACTTTCAATCTGGAAAAAAACCAAAAAAACAAAAACAAAAACTTAGGCCTGTGGGTCCAAACACAATTTTTGAAAGAACAAATGGCAGGTTGTGGAGATGGTTCAGTGGGTAGGGTGCTTGCTGTCTAAGTGTGAAGGTCTGGCTTTGGGCTCCCAGAGCCTGTATAAAAGCTGGAGGCCAAGAGAATTCCAGAAAGCTTGCAGACCTGTTAGTCTGAGGTGTGTCAGGGAACAAGAAACCTCATCCCTGTTAAGGACCAACACCTAAGTTTATCTTCAGACCTCCACACGCCATGAGTGTGCCTACACACATGAAGACACAACCATCTCTCTCTCACATGTAAAGATACAACCCCCAATGATGTTTATATTATTCGAGTAGCAGGCCGGGTCTGTGGCGCTTGTATAAGTCTTACTGAATATGAATGTATTCTGTTTTATGTCATGAATTCTGGGGTAATTATTGATTAAGTGTAGCTCATTCTAAGTAACTTATTTATTAATTATTGTTGTTGCATGTGTGTATTATTATTGAGAGAGCTCGAGAGAGAGAATGTGTGCACATGCCATGGTGTGTGTGGAGTTCAGAGAACAGCCCTCGGGAGTCAGGTCTCCCCTTCCACTTTGCTTGGAGGCAGGGTGTCTCTTGTTAATGTGCTGTGTACTCCCGGCTGAGTGGGGAAGGGTGCTTGATGCCAGACAACCAGATCACTGAATTTCAAGAGGAGAGGATTAGAGGATTGATTCCTGCGAGTTGTTGTGACTGTCATGCGTGCTGAAGCACATGTGCACACATACATCCACATATAACATACATAAGGAAATGTAAAAAAAAGGCTGGTCTACTACAGCATCTCTCAGCTGCCCTTTGTAGGGATAGATCATCTTAAAACCTTGTTCTGTTTTTTGAGACAAGGTTTCTCTGTGTAGCCCTGGCTGTCCTGGAACTCACTTTGTAGACCTAGCTGGCCTCAAACTCAGAGATCTCCCTGCTTCTGCTTTCTGAGTGCTGAGAGTACTCAGCTCATTGTTTTTCGTGTGTGTGTGTGTGTGTGTGTGTGTGTGTGATGTGTATGTATACGTGCATGGGTATATGTATATCTGTGGTATATGTGTGTGTGATGTGTATGTATACATGCGTGGGTATTTGTATGATATATCTGTGGTGTGTGTGTGTGTGTGTGTGCAGTGTTGGTAGAAGCCAGAAGGTGTCAGATTCCCTGAAACTAGAGTTTCAGGTGATTGTGAGCCACCTGGCATGGGTGCTGGGAACTGAACTTGGGTCCCTTGGAAGAGCAGCAAGGGCTCTTAACCACTGAATTCTCTCTCTGGCCCCAGATCCACCATCTTGAATTGTGACCAACAGGGACCGTGGAGGGTTTTCCCTGTAACGCTCCTCAGTGTGCTATATATAAAACAAGCCTGTGAGAGCGGTATGTGAGCTTGAGGGTGGGACCCTGGCATGGTAAGTGTCAGAATGTGCTTAATATCTTCCATATTAGCTTGACTCACTCTCACTAGGATAAAAATACTTTTCTTCTATTTTATACACATTGTCATGTCAGAGTAAAATAGTATACTGTAGTTACAGTTCCTTTTCTGGTTCAATGTTGTATTTTCCCTGCAAGTCATGATTATTTTTTATGGACGTGTATATCTGTTAATAACAAATCCCTAGTTCTCTATTGGAGTTATAAAACACCCCTAAATGCATTTGAAATGGCATTTTATCAGTCATCCTAGCCCTCTCTTTTTTTCTAAAAAAATAAAAG
Source organism: Microtus ochrogaster (assembly GCF_000317375.1). Taxonomy (NCBI): domain Eukaryota; kingdom Metazoa; phylum Chordata; class Mammalia; order Rodentia; family Cricetidae; genus Microtus; species Microtus ochrogaster. The sequence continues at coordinate 825,569 of NC_022013.1, read as the reverse complement.
GAAAAAAGAAGAAAATAGTCTTTTTTTTCCTTTTCTAGAACTTTCTATGTCTGTATTTAGCCCCTCCTGAACTGTCCTGAAATTTCTCTTCAGCACCATCTTTGGAATTCTGAGCCTGGTCTCTTAAAGGTCTTGTCTCTGTCGGTTGAGGTGCTATAACAAAATGCCACAGGCCAAGCAATTTATCAAAACAAGGTTGACTGTCCAAGGTCAAGTCCAACTGACAAATCTTGCGTGTCTGAAGACGGCCATTTTCTAATCCATGGATCTTTCAATGTCTTCACATAAAAAAGAACAAAAGGGCAAAGGAGCCTCTCAAAACCTTTCTCATAAAGCCACGCCCTACGCTCTCCTGTGCTGTCTGCCCACAGTGCTTGAGCAGAGACATAAAGAGGCAGATTTTTAGATGCCATCAGATTGAGCTTTGCTCATCAGTCAGCAATGAATTTTTTAATTTCTGTGATCTTCAGGTTGATTTCCCAGAGTGGAAAGCAAGTGACCCCTGGAGAGACAGGGTCACAGGGAAGGTGCCTCCCTCCCGTCCCCCACCCTTCCTTCTGCTTGCATTCCAAATAGCACATTTCCATCCTTTCTTTTCACGTTTTCATGTGTGTGTTGTACCTGAGTGTGTATGGATGACGTCTACACACATGTGTGGATACGTGTACATGTGTGTGTGTGTGCGCGCATGTGGTGGACTAAGGCTGATGTCAGAGAATCACTCTGGTTGGCTCATCCACCTTATCCATCGAGGTCGGGTCTCTCTCATAAACCCAGAGCTCGCCAATATGGCTAGTCTCCCTAGCCAGCCTGCTCTGGGGATCCCTTCCTTTGCCTAACTTTCCAGACAGGAATTACAGTCTGGCTGCCATGCTCACCTGGCGTTTTGTGGGTTTCTGGGAGTCCAAACTCCGGTCTTCACATTTGTGCAGCAGGCACTTCCGTCGCTAAGCTATTCCCCAAGTTCCCATTTTAATCTCCAAATTGTAAAATTTCACGAGCCATTACATTCTGCCCGTTAGTACCCAGTGTCACAGTTAAGTGATTCCATCTTGCCGGCAAGGAACATTTTGATACTTAGGTCAGACAACGGCTTTTCGATGATGAGCTTAAATAGTCTTTTTCCAGGTGCTTTGTACATTCATTCTTTGGCCAACTTAATGACAGCAACAACGACAGATTTATTGGGCATTTGCCACGTGCCAGGTCCTAGTCTAAGTGCATAACAAGTATTAATTCATTTAATCCTGCACAACGTGACGAGGTGGGCAGTATTAGTATTCCCAATTACAGCTGAAACAGCGGGTCTGAAAGGCCCGGAGTTCTGCAGCCGGGAATGGTGACATTTGGACTTCAGTCTTTGGATTAGTTACCTGTCTAGTGGCTAGATGAAAACAACCCGAGAAGGAAGGGTTCGCATTGGCTGACACTGGGAAGGAAGGCATGGTGGCAGGAGTGCAGCAGCTGGTCACATCACGTCCACAGGGGAGAGGAAGAGACAGGTGGATTCTGGGGCTCAACTCTCACTTCCCTCTCTGTACTTCTTAATGTGCGTGTGGTTTACACATGTGCGTATGTGAGTGTGTAGACCAGTGGTCTACGTCTGACGTCACCCCTGGGTGTTCTCGGTCTTTATTTTTGAGGAAGGTTGTGCTGAACCTGGAGCTCCTGTCAATAGCGTGGCTGGCTAGTGAGGCCCTGGTATCTGTTTTTCTCCCATGCTGGGATTACAGACTCTGTCTACTACATGCAGCTTTTCCATGGCTGCTGAGGCTATAAACTCAGTTCCTCATGTGTGCAGCAAGCACTTTGCCCAGTCCGGTGTTTTCTCCTCTGTGTTCAGTCTGAGACTGCAGCCATATAGAACAGCCCACACAGTGTGCAACTTTTGTCTCCATTACCTTCATCTAGGAGCCCCTTCACAGACCTTCCCAGAGTCTTAACTACTAGGTGACTCTGGATTCTGTCAAGTTGACAATATTAAATACCACAGTCCAGAAATTAAGTATGGATTGTCTGCTGACATGAAATCATGTGGGGATGGCTTCTGCGTGGCTTCCTTGGGGAAGCCCGAGGCCCAGGCAGGCCTCCCAGGTGGAGATGCTAAGCATCATGGAACCTATGTTTCGAGCAGGGCAAGGATGAGGTGTGAATGGGACAGGCTGGAGCTGGTGCTTTGCTCCCCGGGGGAGAGACTCATGGAGGCAGCACAGGCCTTCTGGCTATCCTTAAGAGCATCCCAGACAGGCCTAGGGGAAAGCGAGGATGAGCCTGTACAAGTAACCTCAAGCACAGCCATGCTGCTCCACCTCAGTGGCCATGCTGGGTTCCCAGCAGGCCTCACTTAAACAGGCTGGCTTGTGATAGCCGGGGCAGGCTCAGTGGATTGCACGGGCAGCCAGGGATGCTGGGGGGCAGGTGTCCGCCTCTGAGTGTGCAGTCATGCGGATCCAAGGACAGGGGCTGATATGAATGGAAAGCCTGGTGTTCACTTCCAATAAAGCCAACTGTCTGTTACCAGAGCACTCCTGACTGGCCGTCCCAGGCTCATCAATTCAAATAACTAGAGAGAGGGAGAGCAGGGTGTGGATTCCCATCAGAGCTTGCTCTCTTTTGAGCAGGCAGAGTCAGGGAATAGCTTGGGAAAAGCAGACACTTTTCTAAGGAGTGAGCCTTCTAGGAACTGGCCAGGACACAAGAGGTTTCGGGGAAAGTCATGGGCAGGGTGGAGGGGGACAGGACCCATACTATCTGACACTATGTTCTTGGAGATCTCATCCTCCCATCCCTGGTTACAGTCCCAGAGGAGTGAGCTGGAAGCCATAGATGTTAAGATATTTGTCCGAGGGGATATAGTGCATCTGTCTCCACTGCTCCTGATCTAATCCTGGCTTCTCTCCCAACTCTCAGCCTGGCTGTTTCTCTAGCTCATTGCTTTGAGGTCCATGTTTCACACGATACCTACTAGATGCTGTCTCCAAGGGTCATGGAGATAAACTAGTCTCACGACCTTGCTTGGTATCCTGTGAAAAAGCTAAAGGTTTTCCTGAAGCACAGCAGAGGGGGACCGGGGTGTCCTTACAGGGACAGTGACAGGTCATGCATTGTCAGTGCTTCCTCTGATCTACTTCTCTGTGAACTGTTGAGGAGCCTTCAGCTTGGTCATTTACCATATCGAGACCCTCTTCTGGGACAGGGAACGTGGCTTTGTTGGCAGATGTGTGCCTAGCATGCACGAAGTCCTGACTTCTGTCCCTAGCACATGACTGGATATGGTAATGCGCATGGCAGCCCTGTGCCTGGAAGGCAGGAAGGAGGATCAGAAGTTCAAGACCATTATCATCTACAGAGTGAGACTGAGACCAGCCTGCCTCAAAAAAAAAAAAAAAAAAAAAGGCAGGAACTTCTAACCACCCTCCCCCCACCCCCTAAACCCCACGTAACCTTCTTCTGGGCTTTTTGTTAGCATCAACAAAAGGTGATTCTGGGTAAGAATGCACAAAACATGAGCGCCCTTCTTCACGCGTGTGTAGCAAGCCCTCTCACCCACTGAGACATCTCCCTCACCTCTGCCAGGTTGTTGAGTTTAGAGGCTAATGGCCAGTTCTGCAAGGCTTTTCTTTCTTTTCCCCCCCCTCATTCTGAAGTAGAATGAAGGACTCCTGGATTAGACAGAGGAATCTGGAATCATTTCTTCATGCTTCAGATATGAAGACTCCAGTCTCACAGATGAGAAAGCTGAGGTGGAGGAGACATGAGCTGCTCAAGGTTAACTCACCTGTGCCTCTTTGTAAAATAGGGAAGTAGAAAGAACCATTGTGAAATCCTCCACCAGCCCTTAGCCACCATGGAAATGCTGACTGGGTAAATCCGGAGCCCCCATGGCATGATTTGTGGCTCTCCCTGGCCTCCCTCAGACAATGCTCAGGGAGGTTTTAATGACCTGCCTACCAGGCATTTTGGAAGCATTCATTTACGAGAAGGCCAAGGTGCTCAGACTATAACTCCAAAGCTAATGTCTTTCCTGACTCTGGCAGCAGGAGAGCCAACGAGGGGAAGGAAGAGGGTGGTGTCAGTCTTTGATTGCTGTCCTTTCGACCTCATGCTTCAGAAAGATGGACTCGGGATGGCTTTTTACACCTGCTTCAAAATGTTATTTCAGAGTGGGGAGTGAAGGAGCTTGACATACGCCAGTGCATCTGGCTGCAAAATCACTCCCCCGAGTTCCTGTGTTCTTGACCCTGAGGTCCGGCTCCTGCTGGGAAATAGTCATGTGTGATGCTGAGCTGCAGGTGGAGGTGTGGGCGGGCATCGCCTCAGTGAGCCCTCCGTCTCTCTGGTCATGAGGAAGCTGAAGGATTAGGGAGGAGAATACAAGCTGGGAAAATGGGCAAAGGAAGTCGCGATTAAAATAAGGCATGAAGTGCATTGGGAGCAAATCAAATGTTTTCTTCCTGGTCAATGGGATTAGGAATATACAGCGAAAACAAATAGATTTACTGGGCTGGGCTGGTGAACCCTATCTTGTGGTACACCAGGAAATGGCTTTGTTCAGGAGGAACAGAGTGCTCCAAGGGGAAATTGGACTTAATGCTTGTCTTCCTATGTTTTAGTTGACTAACTGCTTAGTATATACCTGCAAAACCAGAAAGGGAGAAGCCTGAGGCTTAACATTTTGTTTACCAAGTAACTTGAACTATGAATGTCTTCAGTGTGTGATCCAGCCTTTATTAAGAGCCTATTTTTTTCTCTAACATTTATGGCAATGTGCAGATGTGCTCCATGGTACTGTGACTTCTAACAAGTCACAGAAATGGACAAGCAACCTCCCTCCTTCCCTCTTCTTAGTTCAGAGTTGGTTTCTAGTTTTGTTTTGTTTTTGTTTTTTCCAGGACTCCGGCTGTGTTGGTAGACTTCTTTTCCTCTGTGATAAAATATCCAAGCAATCCAGTGTGAAAGAAGAAAGCTTTTTTGACTCATGGCTTCAGAGGCTTCGGGCCATACTCGGTCAGGTGGTTTCATACCTCTGGGCCAGTGGTGAGGCAGGATGCCATGGTAGAAGGGACCCATAGAGTTATGCTGCTCACCCCCTGATAGGCAGGAAGAAACAGGGAGGTGGGATGGGGTAGGTAGAGAAGAGGAGACTGATGAATCCATTAGTAAAGTTAAGGCCCGTGTGAACCAGTCACTTCTCAGTAACAACATCAGCTGTTAATATGACTTTAACATTCTTCACACTCAAACTATTAAAAAGAATGTAGTTCATCTCTACCATAAACTCAAAATAAATCCTCCTTCCAGAGAACCAACCCTTAGAGTGTTTCATTTATGCTACTTGTCATTGTATTGCATCCTACGTAGTTGAACACTCGAGTGGGGGTGAAATTTCAGAATGATCTAATGATGGGGATTTGCCAGAGAGGGCTAACTTTGACAATAATAATTGTGTGCAACTATTTTAACAAGACACCCCTCCCCCTCCTTGATGAAGACGCATGGCCACCCAGCTAGCCTGTAGGTTTCTGCCTCTCTTGCAGCTAGGTGGTTGATGATGGAATATAATAGAGTGCTTGGGAAAAGAAGTCCATAATCATTCTTAAAAGAAAGTTACCTGGGCAGGGAAGACTGTGCAGTTGGTAGAGTTTTGTGTAAGTACAATTTCCTGAGTTTGAGCCCTAGAACCTACTTTAAAAAGCTGGGTTTATTGGACCCTCTGATTGTGGCTGACAATGGGGGCTGACTGAGAAGCCATTGATAAAGGCACTGGGACTTGTTTTTACGGCATGTTCTGGTTTTTTGGGACCCTAGTCTATATGGATGCACACCTCCCTAGGCCTGGATGTAGGGGGGAGGGCCTTGGACTTCCCACAGGGCAGGATTCCCTGCCCTCTCTCAAGCAGGGCAGGAGAGGGAGGAGTGGATGTGAGGGAATGGGAGGGGATTGGGAGGAAGGAAGGAAGTGTAAATAATTGAATGGAAAAATAAAAATTAAAAAAAAGAAGCTGGGTTTATTAGCAAGTATTTGCAATCCCAACACTGAAAAGGTGGAGACAGGAGGATGCTTGGGCTTTCTTGAACAGCTAGCTTAGCTTATTTAGTAAGTTCCAGGGTTCGAGAGGCCCTGTTTCAAAAAACTAAAAACGGAGAGTTCCTGAGGGACTACAGCTAAGATTGACTTCTGTTCCCAAACTCTAGCACCCTTCCTTCAAGGGAGGGAGGGAGGGAAGGAGAGATGGAGGAGGGGGAGAGACAGAGAGAGGGAAAGAGAGGAGGGAGGGAGGGAGAGAGACTTTCCTTTTCCTTGGGCAGATGGGATAATGGGAGAAGAGAAAGACAACACTGACTGTAGACTGGAGTCAACATTTCTCCAGTCTGTTCACCTGTGTTTTAATGGTTGGTGAGAGAGAGAGAGAAATTTTTTTTATTTATTTGAGTATGCTTATATGTGTAGGAGTCCATGTATATGAGCTGGTATATGTCTAATAAAGGACAACCTTAGTTGTTTCTTAGGTGTTGTTCAATTTGTGTTTTTTGAGACAGGGTCTCTCACTGGCTTGTAGCTCACCAACTAGACTAGGTTTACTGATGAGGGAACCCCAGGAATGCTCTTATCTCTGCCTCCTCAGCAATGGGCTTATAAACACACACCGCCAAACTGGATTATACTTATTATTTTTTTATTTTTATTTTTTATTTTTATTTATTTATTTTATTTTTTTTATACTTATTATTTTTAATGTGAATTCTGGGAGGTTGAATTTAGATCCTCCTCCTCAGCTTGTACTGCCGAGAACTTTGCTCAGTTTTTCCACTGTGATTTTAGTCTAACTGCAGCAGCTTGCTTGACATCCAAACCAGCAAATGAGTGAAACAGTTTATACTTCTTCTCCTTGTCTTGTTGTTGTGAAGATGCCCCCAAACTCCAGTGTGGGTATGAGGTTCTGCCCTTTCTGCCTCCCAGAGAAGCAGGATGGTCTCCTCTCCTTTGATCTTGAGATCTGATGGGTCACAGTGTTTATTATAAAAGAACAAGAGAGGAGGAAGTGGAGGGAAGGAAGTACCTCTGAGTAAAAAGGGATTTCATCAGGCTAGAAAGGATACAGGGGCACAGAGGAGGGGGAGAAAGGAAATACAGGGCAGCCCACAGCAGCTGGCACTTAGCCTGGAAGGGTGTGTGTTGTCTGAGCAGATCAGTCTGAATGGAGATGGCAGGAGAGATCAGAAGCAGGAATGTTACACAAGTACCTTGTGGAACTGGGTCACACACTGAAGAGGCGATCAGGCCACGGCATGACTGCCACTATGGCTGACCACTGTCACACCCTCCACACTCTCTCTTGTTTTTTTTGAGGCAGAGTGTTATGTAGCCCAGGGTGGCATCCAGTTCTTTGGGTAGCTAAGGATAGCCTTGAACTCCTGAGCCTCCTGCCTCCACTTCTCAAGTGCTGGGATCACAAGTACATATCACTATAACCTGTTATGCAGTTCTGGGGATGGAACCCAGGGCTACATACATGCTTGGGAAGCACCCTACCAACTAAGCTACATTCTCAGTCCTGGGGTCTCTTTTATAAGGACACTGGTCCCATTGATTTATCCAGTCACCTCCAAACAGTGCTGTCTTCATTCTGTTTTCTTCTTAATTAAAAAAATATTCATTGACAGTTTCATATATGTGTATGATGAAGGTTGGTCATTGCCACTCCCCAGTACCCTCTCTTATCTTCTTCCACTTCCTCCACAAACTTTCTTCTTAACTTGTCCCCCTCCTACTTTCATGTTTGCTTTGTTATATTTAGGTATAGCCCATTATGTTTAATCATGGTTGATTGCATGAACGTGGGTGTGGGGTTATTTTTGGAACATAGGCAACTTACTAGTGACTACACCAGAGGAAAAAAATGACTCTTTAGTAACTGTCAATAGCTTCCCAATAAGAGGCGTGGCCTCACCTGATGTGAATGTTTTATTACCATTGGTTGATAAAGAAGCTGCTTTGGCCTATGGCAGGGCAGAATATAACTAGGTGGGAAAACTAAACTGAATGCAGGGAGAAAAAAAAAGGCAGAGTTAGGCAGACACCATGTAGGCAATCAAGAAGCAAGATGTGAGGTAGCAAAGCATGAGCCTCATGGTAAAATGTAAAATAATAAAAATGGGTTAATTTAAGATGTAAGAGTTAGTTACTAAGAAGCTTGAGCCAATAGGCCAAAGAGTATGTAATTAATATTAAGCCTGAGAGTAGTTATTTTAGAATTCTATAGAAGTGACTTTAGGAACAGGTGGGCGTAGGGGTCCAGGGGTACTGGCACAATGGGGAATATTTATAGCTACACTCACCCTTAGCCACTCTCCTACCCATGACAGAACTCTGGTGCAACCCCACTTTCTAATACTAACTCTTTGATGATTCTCTCCTAATATATGAATTTTTGGGTGACTCAAACATTTGTACTCTAGTATAGACACAAATTTAAAGTAAGCAGGTTGAACCCCAGAGTCACCACAACATGAGGACGAAGGCCAGGCTTCCTGGTCATGTTCCCATCTGATTCTGCATCTTGATCAGAGGCAGGCACCAAGCTCTCCATATTTGTATGCTCTAAGTGGTACAGCATAGGGGTGGGCACTGTGATGGTTAGTATTGATTGTCAACCTGACAGGATCTCCAATTACTGTGGGACAATGGTCTTGTATCCTATAAAGATCTGTCACTTGTATAGGTTTAATAAAACACTAATTGGCATATAGTATAGTATAGGCCGGTTGACCAGAATAGGAGAATTCTGGGAAGAGGAAAGGCTCAATCTACAGTCATCACCCAGACACAGCGGAAGCAAGGTGAGAATACCTCACTAATAAAAGGTACAAAGCCATGTGACTAACATGGACAAGAATTATGGGTTAATTTAAGATGTAAGAGTTAGTTAATAAGAAGCCTGAGCTAATAGGCCAAACAGTTTATAATTAATGTAGGCCCCTATGTGTTCCTTTGGGACTGAATGGCTGCAAGACCTGGTGGGACAGAAACCTCCAATCACTTAGAAGATGAACCTCTGGGCATGTCTTTGAGAAAGTTTCTAAATTGTGTTAATTGAGGGGGGCAGACTCCCCCTAACTGTGGGCAGCACCTTCCACGGGACAGAGTCTTGGATTGAATAGGAAGGAGAATGTGAGCTAAAGCCAAGCACAGCATCCATCTCTCTGCTTCCATGTGCCCAGTTAGGTCTCAAACCTGGTACAAATGGCTGAGAAGCCTATTTAACATATCAAAGCAGACACTGGCCAGCAGGTTCTCCCACTGACCCTCAGTCCCTACCTGTTACAGGGTTCTCCAGCCTTTTACCCCTCCTCCCCCAACATACACTTTAAACTTCTCCAACCCAGGGCTGGCAGCCCTTTGTCCAGTCACCATTCCCTATATAATCCAGTTATTTTGGTTACTTGGTCTTTTTGTCTTCTCTCTTGGCCAGTCTCTCTTGGCTCAGGTTGCCCTTCTTGGTCAGCAGGTGTTCTCCCCTCTCCTCACATGGCTGAGGGTCGTGTACACTCTGGACTCGCCCAGATGTCCCTGCCTCTGACTGTGCTCTTTCTTTTATCTACAGTAAACTTTCCCCTCCACCATCCCTAAGAGCAGGCACGGCCCTCTCCATTTTATTTCTTCTTTTCATTCATTTACACTCCTGCAGCCACACCTTCTGCCTCATGACAGACCGTACCCTCAACCTGTAAATGCAAGCAAATTCTTCCTTCAGTTTGTTTGTTTATTTATTTATTTATTTATTTATATTTATTTATTTTTTAAAGATTTCTGCCTCCTCCCCGCCACCGCCTCCCATTTCCCTTCCCCTCCCCCAATCAAGTCCCCCTCC